>NC_138952.1:26510145-26680145 GCF_965226115.1 Aulonocara stuartgranti
GTTGGAAAGAGTCTTTCTTGCACTGAGGTCTGCTTATTGTAAATATCTTGTACTTGTTTGAACACCTTTTAATGTTAAAGTCGGCCTTTGTGCTTTTCAGTGTTGGAAAGAGTCTTTCTTGCACTGAGGTCTGCTTATTGTAAATATCTTGTACTTGTTTGAACACCTTTTAATGTTAGAGTCAGCCTTTGTGCATTTCAGTGTTGGAAAGACTCTTTCTTGCACTGAGGTCTGCTTATTGTAAATATCTTGTACTTGTTTGAACACCTTTTAATGTTAAAGTCAGCCTCTGTGCTTTTCAGTGTTGGAAAGAGTCTTTCTTGCACTGAGGTCTGCTTATTGTAAATATCTTGTACTTGTTTTTACACCTTTTAATGTTAGAGTCGGCCTTTGTGCATTTCAGTGTTGGAAAGACGCTTTCTTGTACTGAGGTGTGCTTATTGTAAATATCTTGTACTTGTTTGAACACCTTTTAATGTTAGAGTCAGCCTTTGTGCTTTTCAGTGTTGGAAAGAGTCTTTCTTGCACTGAGGTCTGCTTATTGTAAATATCTTGTACTTGTTTGAACACCTTTTAATGTTAGAGTCAGCCTTTGTGCTTTTCAGTGTTGGAAAGAGTCTTTCTTGCACTGAGGTCTACTTATTGTAAATATCTTGTACTTGTTTGAACACCTTTTAATGTTAAAGTCGACTTCTGTTCATTTCAGTGTTGGAAAGACTCTTTCTTGCACTGAGGTCTGCTTATTGTAAATATCTTGTAGTTGTTTTTACAGCTTTTAATGTTAAAGTCGGCCTGTGTGCTTTTCAGTGTTGGAAAGAGTCTTTCTTGCACTGAGGTCTGCTTATTGTAAATATCTTGTACTTGTTTGAACACCTTTTAATGTTAGAGTCGGCCTTTGTGCATTTCAGTGTTGGAAAGACTCTTTCTTGCACTGAGGTCTGCTTATTGTAAATATCTTGTACTTGTTTGAACACCTTTTAATGTTAAAGTCGGCCTTTGTGCATTTCAGTGTTGGAAAGACTCTTTCTTGCACTGAGGTGTGCTTATTGTAAATATCTTGTACTTGTTTTTACACCTTTTAATGTTAGAGTCAGCCTTTGTGCATTTCAGTGTTGGAAAGAGTCTTTCTTGCACTGAGGTCTGCTTATTGTAAATATCTTGTACTTGTTTGAACACCTTTTAATGTTAAAGTCAGCCTTTGTGCTTTTCAGTGTTGGAAAGACTCTTTCTTGCACTGAGGTCTGCTTATTGTAAATATCTTTTACTTGTTTTTACACCTTTTAATGTTAAAGTCGGCCTTTGTGCTTTTCAGTGTTGGAAAGACTCTTTCTTGCACTGAGGTCTACTTATTGTAAATATCTTGTACTTCTTTGAACACCTTTTAATGTTAAAGTCGGCCTTTGTGCTTTTCAGTGTTGGAAAGACTTTCTTGCACTGAGGTCTGCTTATTGTAAATATCTTGTAGTTGTTTTTACAGCTTTTAATGTTAAAGTCGGCCTCTATTTTTTCAGTGTTGGAAAGACTCTTTCTTGCACTGAGGTCTGCTTATTGTAAATATCTTGTACTTGTTTTTACACCTTTTAATGTTAAAGTCGGCCTTTGTGCTTTTCAGTGTTGGAAAGAGTCTTTCTTGCACTGAGGTCTGCTTATTGTAAATATCTTGTACTTCTTTGAACACCTTTTAATGTTAAAGTCGGCCTTTGTGCTTTTCAGTGTTGGAAAGACTCTTTCTTGCACTGAGGTCTGCTTATTGTAAATATCTTGTACTTGTTTGAACACCTTTTAATGTTAGAGTCGGCCTCTGTTCATTTCAGTGTTGGAAAGAGTCTTTCTTGCACTGAGGTCTGCTTATTGTAAATATCTTGTACTTGTTTGAACACCTTTTAATGTTAAAGTCGGCCTTTGTGCTTTTCAGTGTTGGAAAGTCTTTCTTGCACTGAGGTCTGCTTATTGTAAATATCTTGTACTTGTTTGAACACCTTTTAATGTTAAAGTCGGCTTCTGTTCATTTCAGTGTTGGAAAGACTCTTTCTTGCACTGAGGTCTGCTTATTGTAAATATCTTGTACTTGTTTGAACACCTTTTAATGTTAGAGTCGGCCTTTGTACTTTTCAGTGTTGGAAAGACTCTTTCTTGCACTGACGTCTGCTTGTTGTAAATATCTTGTACTTGTTTGAACACCTTTTAATGTTAGAGTCAGCCTTTGTGCATTTCAGTGTTGGAAAGACTCTTTCTTGCACTGAGGTCTACTTATTGTAAATATCTTGTACTTGTTTTTACACCTTTTAATGTTAAAGCCGGACTTTGTTTTTTTTTAGTCTTGGAAAGAGTCTTTCTTGCACTGAGGTCTGCTTATTGTAAATATCTTGTAGTTGTTTGAACACATTTTAATGTTAAAGCCGGACTTTGTTTTTTTTAGTGTTGGAGAGACGCTTTCTTGCACTGAGGTCTGCTTATTGTAAATATCTTTTACTTGTTTTTACACCTTTTAATGTTAGAGTCAGCCTTTGTGCATTTCAGTGTTGGAAAGACTCTTTCTTGCACTGAGGTCTGCTTATTGTAAATATCTTGTACTTGTTTGAACACCTTTTAATGTTAAAGTCGGCCTTTGTTCATTTCAGTGTTGGAAAGAGTCTTTCTTGCACTGAGGTCTGCTTATTGTAAATATCTTGTACTTGTTTGAACACCTTTTAATGTTAAAGTCGGCCTTTGTGCTTTTCAGTGTTGGAAAGAGTCTTTCTTGCACTGAGGTCTGCTTATTGTAAATATCTTGTACTTGTTTGAACACCTTTTAATGTTAAAGTCGGCCTTTGTGCTTTTCAGTGTTGGAAAGACTCTTTCTTGCACTGAGGTCTGCTTATTGTAAATATCTTGTACTTGTTTGAACACCTTTTAATGTTAAAATCGGCCTTTGTGCTTTTCAGTGTTGGAAAGACTCTTTCTGCTTATTGTAAATATCTTGTACTTGTTTTTACACCTTTTAATGTTAAAGTCGGCCTTTGTGCTTTTCAGTGTTGGAAAGACTCTTTCTTGCACTGAGGTCTGCTTATTGTAAATATCTTGTACTTGTTTTTACACCTTTTAATGTTAAAGTCGGCCTTTGTGCTTTTCAGTGTTGGAAAGACTCTTTCTTGCACTGAGGTCTGCTTATTGTAAATATCTTGTACTTGTTTTTACACCTTTTAATGTTAAAGTCGGCCTTTGTGCTTTTCAGTGTTGGAAAGACGCTTTCTTGTACTGAGGTCTGCTTGTTGTAAATATCTTGTCCTTATTTGAACACCTTTTAATGTTAAAGTCGGCCTTTGTGCTTTTCAGTGTTGGAAAGACTCTTTCTTGCACTGAGGTCTGCTTGTTGTAAATATCTTGTCCTTATTTGAACACCTTTTAATGTTAAAGTCGGCCTTTGTGCTTTTCAGTGTTGGAAAGACGCTTTCTTGTACTGAGGTCTGCTTATTGTAAATATCTTGTACTTGTTTTTACACCTTTTAATGTTAAAGTCGGCCTTTGTGCTTTTCAGTGTTGGAAAGACTCTTTCTTGCACTGAGGTCTGCTTGTTGTAAATATCTTGTACTTGTTTGAACAACTTTTAATGTTAAAGCCGGACTTTGTTTTTTTCAGTGTTGGAAAGACTCTTTCTTGCACTGACGTCTGCTTGTTGTAAATATCTTGTACTTGTTTGAACACCTTTTAATGTTAGAGTCAGCCTTTGTGCATTTCAGTGTTGGAGAGACGCTTTCTTGCACTGAGGTCTGCTTATTGTAAATATCTTGTACTTGTTTTTACACCTTTTAATGTTAAAGTCGGCCTTTGTACTTTTCAGTGTTGGAAAGACTCTTTCTTGCACTGACGTCTGCTTATTGTAAATATCTTTTACTTGTTTTTACACCTTTTAATGTTAGAGTCAGCCTTTGTGCATTTCAGTGTTGGAAAGACTCTTTCTTGCACTGACGTCTGCTTATTGTAAATATCTTTTACTTGTTTTTACACCTTTTAATGTTAAAGTCGGCCTTTGTTCATTTCAGTGTTGGAAAGAGTCTTTCTTGCACTGAGGTCTGATTATTGTAAATATCTTGTACTTGTTTTTACACCTTTTAATGTTAAAGTCGGCCTTTGTGCTTTTCAGTGTTGGAAAGAGTCTTTCTTGCACTGAGGTCTGCTTATTGTAAATATCTTGTACTTGTTTGAACACCTTTTAATGTTAAAGTCGGCCTTTGTGCTTTTCAGTGTTGGAAAGAGTCTTTCTTGCACTGAGGTCTGCTTATTGTAAATATCTTGTACTCGTTTGAACACCTTTTAATGTTAAAGTCGGCCTTTGTGCTTTTCAGTGTTGGAAAGACTCTTTCTTGCACTGAGGTCTGCTTATTGTAAATATCTTGTACTTGTTTGAACACCTTTTAATGTTAAAATCGGCCTTTGTGCTTTTCAGTGTTGGAAAGACTCTTTCTGCTTATTGTAAATATCTTGTACTTGTTTTTACACCTTTTAATGTTAAAGTCGGCCTTTGTGCTTTTCAGTGTTGGAAAGACTCTTTCTTGCACTGAGGTCTGCTTATTGTAAATATCTTGTACTTGTTTTTACACCTTTTAATGTTAAAGTCGGCCTTTGTGCTTTTCAGTGTTGGAAAGACTCTTTCTTGCACTGAGGTCTGCTTATTGTAAATATCTTGTACTTGTTTTTACACCTTTTAATGTTAAAGTCGGCCTTTGTGCTTTTCAGTGTTGGAAAGACGCTTTCTTGTACTGAGGTCTGCTTGTTGTAAATATCTTGTCCTTATTTGAACACCTTTTAATGTTAAAGTCGGCCTTTGTGCTTTTCAGTGTTGGAAAGACTCTTTCTTGCACTGAGGTCTGCTTGTTGTAAATATCTTGTCCTTATTTGAACACCTTTTAATGTTAAAGTCGGCCTTTGTGCTTTTCAGTGTTGGAAAGACGCTTTCTTGTACTGAGGTCTGCTTATTGTAAATATCTTGTACTTGTTTTTACACCTTTTAATGTTAAAGTCGGCCTTTGTGCTTTTCAGTGTTGGAAAGAGTCTTTCTTGCACTGAGGTCTGCTTATTGTAAATATCTTGTACTTGTTTTTACACCTTTTAATGTTAAATTTTTCCTTTGTGCATTTCAGTGTTGGAAAGACGCTTTCTTGTACTGACGTCTGCTTATTGTAAATATCTTTTACTTGTTTTTACACCTTTTAATGTTAAAGTCGGCCTTTGTGCTTTTCAGTGTTGGAAAGACTCTTTCTTGCACTGAGGTCTGCTTATTGTAAATATCTTGTACTTGTTTGAACACCTTTTAATGTTAAAGTCAGCCTCTGTGCTTTTCAGTGTTGGAAAGAGTCTTTCTTGCACTGAGGTCTACTTATTGTAAATATCTTTTACTTGTTTTTACACCTTTTAATGTTAAAGTCAGCCTCTGTTCATTTCAGTGTTGGAAAGACTCTTTCTTGCACTGAGGTCTGCTTATTGTAAATATCTTGTACTTGTTTGAACACCTTTTATTGTTAAAGTCGGCCTTTGTGCTTTTCAGTGTTGGAAAGAGTCTTTCTTGCACTGAGGTCTGCTTATTGTAAATATCTTGTACTTGTTTGAACACCTTTTAATGTTAAAGTCAGCCTCTGTGCTTTTCAGTGTTGGAAAGACGCTTTCTTGTACTGAGGTGTGCTTATTGTAAATATCTTGTACTTGTTTGAACACCTTTTAATGTTAAAGTCGGCCTTTGTGCTTTTCAGTGTTGGAAAGAGTCTTTCTTGCACTGAGGTCTGCTTATTGTAAATATCTTGTACTTGTTTGAACACCTTTTAATGTTAAAGTCGGCCTTTGTGCTTTTCAGTGTTGGAAAGACTCTTTCTTGCACTGAGGTCTGCTTATTGTAAATATCTTGTACTTGTTTTTACACCTTTTAATGTTAAAGTCGGCCTTTGTGCTTTTCAGTGTTGGAAAGAGTCTTTCTTGCACTGAGGTCTGCTTATTGTAAATATCTTGTACTTGTTTGAACACCTTTTAATGTTAAAGTCGGCCTTTGTGCTTTTCAGTGTTGGAAAGAGTCTTTCTTGCACTGAGGTCTGCTTATTGTAAATATCTTTTACTTGTTTTTACACCTTTTAATGTTAAAGTCGGCCTTTGTGCATTTCAGTGTTGGAAAGAGTCTTTCTTGCACTGAGGTCTGCTTATTGTAAATATCTTTTACTTGTTTTTACACCTTTTAATGTTAAAGTCAGCCTTTGTGCATTTCAGTGTTGGAAAGACGCTTTCTTGTACTGAGGTGTGCTTATTGTAAATATCTTGTACTTGTTTGAACACCTTTTAATGTTAGAGTCAGCCTCTGTGCTTTTCAGTGTTGGAAAGAGTCTTTCTTGCACTGAGGTCTGCTTATTGTAAATATCTTTTACTTGTTTTTACACCTTTTAATGTTAAAGTCGGCCTTTGTGCATTTCAGTGTTGGAAAGACGCTTTCTTGTACTGAGGTGTGCTTATTGTAAATATCTTGTACTTGTTTGAACACCTTTTAATGTTAAAGTCGGCTTCTGTTCATTTCAGTGTTGGAAAGACTCTTTCTTGCACTGAGGTGTGCTTATTGTAAATATCTTGTACTTGTTTGAACACCTTTTAATGTTAAAGTCGGCCTTTGTGCATTTCAGTGTTGGAAAGAGTCTTTCTTGCACTGAGGTCTGCTTATTGTAAATATCTTGTACTTGTTTGAACACCTTTTAATGTTAAAGTCGGCCTTTGTGCTTTTCAGTGTTGGAAAGACTCTTTCTTGCACTGAGGTCTGCTTATTGTAAATATCTTGTACTTGTTTGAACACCTTTTAATGTTAAAGTCAGCCTCTGTGCTTTTCAGTGTTGGAAAGAGTCTTTCTTGCACTGAGGTCTGCTTATTGTAAATATCTTTTACTTGTTTTTACACCTTTTAATGTTAAAGTCAGCCTCTGTTCATTTCAGTGTTGGAAAGACTCTTTCTTGCACTGAGGTCTGCTTATTGTAAATATCTTGTACTTGTTTTTACACCTTTTAATGTTAAAGTCGGCCTTTGTGCTTTTCAGTGTTGGAAAGAGTCTTTCTTGCACTGAGGTCTGCTTATTGTAAATATCTTGTACTTGTTTGAACACCTTTTAATGTTAAAGTCAGCCTCTGTGCTTTTCAGTGTTGGAAAGACGCTTTCTTGTACTGAGGTGTGCTTATTGTAAATATCTTGTACTTGTTTGAACACCTTTTAATGTTAAAGTCGGCCTTTGTGCATTTCAGTGTTGGAAAGACTCTTTCTTGCACTGAGGTCTGCTTATTGTAAATATCTTGTACTTGTTTGAACACCTTTTAATGTTAAAGTCGGCTTCTGTTCATTTCAGTGTTGGAAAGACTCTTTCTTGCACTGAGGTCTGCTTATTGTAAATATCTTGTACTTGTTTGAACACCTTTTAATGTTAAAATCGGCTTCTGTTCATTTCAGTGTTGGAAAGACTCTTTCTTGCACTGAGGTCTGCTTATTGTAAATATCTTGTACTTGTTTGAACACCTTTTAATGTTAAAGTCGGCCTTTGTGCATTTCAGTGTTGGAAAGACTCTTTCTTGCACTGAGGTCTGCTTATTGTAAATATCTTGTACTTGTTTGAACACCTTTTAATGTTAAAGTCGGCCTTTGTGCATTTCAGTGTTGGAAAGACTCTTTCTTGCACTGAGGTCTGCTTATTGTAAATATCTTGTAGTTTTTTTTACAGCTTTTAATGTTAAAGTCGGCCTGTGTGCTTTTCAGTGTTGGAAAGAGTCTTTCTTGCACTGAGGTGTGCTTATTGTAAATATCTTGTACTTGTTTGAACACCTTTTAATGTTAGAGTCAGCCTTTGTGCATTTCAGTGTTGGAAAGACTCTTTCTTGCACTGAGGTCTGCTTATTGTAAATATCTTGTACTTGTTTGAACACCTTTTAATGTTAAAGTCAGCCTCTGTGCTTTTCAGTGTTGGAAAGAGTCTTTCTTGCACTGAGGTCTGCTTGTTGTAAATATCTTGTACTTGTTTGAACACCTTTTAATGTTAAAGTCAGCCTCTGTGCTTTTCAGTGTTGGAAAGAGTCTTTCTTGCACTGAGGTCTGCTTATTGTAAATATCTTGTACTTGTTTTTACACCTTTTAATGTTAAAGTCAGCCTCTGTTCATTTCAGTGTTGGAAAGACTCTTTCTTGCACTGAGGTCTGCTTATTGTAAATATCTTGTACTTGTTTTTACAGCTTTTAATGTTAAAGTCGGCCTTTGTGCTTTTCAGTGTTGGAAAGAGTCTTTCTTGCACTGAGGTCTGCTTATTGTAAATATCTTGTACTTGTTTGAACACCTTTTAATGTTAAAGTCAGCCTTTGTGCTTTTCAGTGTTGGAAAGAGTCTTTCTTGCACTGAGGTCTGCTTGTTGTAAATATCTTGTACTTGTTTGAACACCTTTTAATGTTAAAGTCGGCCTTTGTGCTTTTCAGTGTTGGAAAGACTCTTTCTTGCACTGAGGTCTGCTTATTGTAAATATCTTGTACTTGTTTTTACACCTTTTAATGTTAAAGTCAGCCTTTGTGCTTTTCAGTGTTGGAAAGACTCTTTCTTGCACTGAGGTCTACTTATTGTAAATATCTTGTACTTGTTTGAACACCTTTTAATGTTAAAGTCAGCCTCTGTGCTTTTCAGTGTTGGAAAGAGTCTTTCTTGCACTGAGGTCTACTTATTGTAAATATCTTTTACTTGTTTTTACACCTTTTAATGTTAAAGTCGGCCTTTGTGCATTTCAGTGTTGGAAAGACGCTTTCTTGTACTGAGGTGTGCTTATTGTAAATATCTTGTACTTGTTTGAACACCTTTTAATGTTAAAGTCGGCCTTTGTGCATTTCAGTGTTGGAAAGACTCTTTCTTGCACTGAGGTCTGCTTATTGTAAATATCTTGTACTTGTTTTTACACCTTTTAATGTTAAAGTCAGCCTTTGTGCATTTCAGTGTTGGAAAGACTCTTTCTTGCACTGAGGTCTGCTTATTGTAAATATCTTGTACTTGTTTTTACACCTTTTAATGTTAAAGTCAGCCTTTGTGCATTTCAGTGTTGGAAAGACTCTTTCTTGCACTGAGGTCTGCTTATTGTAAATATCTTGTACTTGTTTGAACACCTTTTAATGTTAAAGTCAGCCTCTGTTCATTTCAGTGTTGGAAAGACTCTTTCTTGCACTGAGGTCTGCTTATTGTAAATATCTTGTAGTTGTTTTTACAGCTTTTAATGTTAAAGTCGGCCTGTGTGCTTTTCAGTGTTGGAAAGAGTCTTTCTTGCACTGAGGTCTGCTTATTGTAAATGTCTTGTACTTGTTTTTACACCTTTTAATGTTAAAGTCGGCCTTTGTGCATTTCAGTGTTGGAAAGACTCTTTCTTGCACTGAGGTCTGCTTATTGTAAATATCTTGTACTTGTTTGAACACCTTTTAATGTTAGAGTCAGCCTTTGTGCATTTCAGTGTTGGAAAGACTCTTTCTTGCACTGAGGTCTGCTTATTGTAAATATCTTGTACTTGTTTGAACACCTTTTAATGTTAAAGTCAGCCTCTGTGCTTTTCAGTGTTGGAAAGAGTCTTTCTTGCACTGAGGTCTGCTTATTGTAAATATCTTGTACTTGTTTGAACACCTTTTAATGTTAGAGTCAGCCTTTGTGCATTTCAGTGTTGGAAAGACTCTTTCTTGCACTGAGGTCTGCTTATTGTAAATATCTTGTACTTGTTTGAACACCTTTTAATGTTAAAGTCGGCCTTTGTGCATTTCAGTGTTGGAAAGACGCTTTCTTGTACTGAGGTGTGCTTATTGTAAATATCTTGTACTTGTTTGAACACCTTTTAATGTTAAAGTCGGCCTTTGTGCTTTTCAGTGTTGGAAAGACTCTTTCTTGCACTGAGGTCTGCTTATTGTAAATATCTTGTAGTTGTTTTTACAGCTTTTAATGTTAAAGTCGGCCTGTGTGCTTTTCAGTGTTGGAAAGAGTCTTTCTTGCACTGAGGTCTGCTTATTGTAAATATCTTGTACTTGTTTGAACACCTTTTAATGTTAAAGTCGGCCTTTGTGCTTTTCAGTGTTGGAAAGAGTCTTTCTTGCACTGAGGTCTGCTTATTGTAAATATCTTGTACTTGTTTTTACACCTTTTAATGTTAAAGTCAGCCTTTGTGCATTTCAGTGTTGGAAAGACTCTTTCTTGCACTGAGGTCTGCTTATTGTAAATATCTTGTACTTGTTTGAACACCTTTTAATGTTAAAGTCAGCCTCTGTTCATTTCAGTGTTGGAAAGACTCTTTCTTGCACTGAGGTCTGCTTATTGTAAATATCTTGTACTTGTTTGAACACCTTTTAATGTTAAAGTCAGCCTCTGTGCTTGTCAGTGTTGGAAAGACTCTTTCTTGCACTGAGGTCTGCTTATTGTAAATATCTTGTACTTGTTTGAACACCTTTTAATGTTAAAGTCAGCCTTTGTGCTTTTCAGTGTTGGAAAGACTCTTTCTTGCACTGAGGTCTGCTTATTGTAAATATCTTGTACTTGTTTGAACACCTTTTAATGTTAAAGTCAGCCTCTGTGCTTTTCAGTGTTGGAAAGAGTCTTTCTTGCACTGAGGTCTGCTTATTGTAAATATCTTGTAGTTGTTTTTACACCTTTTAATGTTAAAGTCGGCCTCTGTTCATTTCAGTGTTGGAAAGACTCTTTCTTGCACTGAGGTCTGCTTATTGTAAATATCTTGTACTTGTTTGAACACCTTTTAATGTTAAAGTCGGCCTTTGTGCATTTCAGTGTTGGAAAGACTCTTTCTTGCACTGAGGTCTACTTATTGTAAATATCTTGTACTTGTTTGAACACCTTTTAATGTTAAAGTCGGCTTCTGTTCATTTCAGTGTTGGAAAGACTCTTTCTTGCACTGAGGTCTACTTATTGTAAATATCTTGTACTTGTTTGAACACCTTTTAATGTTAAAGTCAGCCTTTGTGCATTTCAGTGTTGGAAAGACTCTTTCTTGCACTGAGGTCTGCTTATTGTAAATATCTTGTACTTGTTTGAACACCTTTTAATGTTAGAGTCAGCCTTTGTGCATTTCAGTGTTGGAAAGACTCTTTCTTGCACTGAGGTCTGCTTATTGTAAATATCTTGTACTTGTTTGAACACCTTTTAATGTTAAAGTCAGCCTCTGTGCTTTTCAGTGTTGGAAAGAGTCTTTCTTGCACTGAGGTCTGCTTATTGTAAATATCTTGTACTTGTTTGAACACCTTTTAATGTTAAAGTCGGCCTTTGTGCATTTCAGTGTTGGAAAGAGTCTTTCTTGCACTGAGGTCTGCTTATTGTAAATATCTTGTACTTGTTTGAACACCTTTTAATGTTAAAGTCGGCCTTTGTGCTTTTCAGTGTTGGAAAGACTCTTTCTTGCACTGAGGTCTGCTTATTGTAAATATCTTGTAGTTGTTTTTACAGCTTTTAATGTTAAAGTCGGCCTGTGTGCTTTTCAGTGTTGGAAAGAGTCTTTCTTGCACTGAGGTCTGCTTATTGTAAATATCTTGTACTTGTTTGAACACCTTTTAATGTTAAAGTCGGCCTTTGTGCTTTTCAGTGTTGGAAAGAGTCTTTCTTGCACTGAGGTCTGCTTATTGTAAATATCTTGTACTTGTTTTTACACCTTTTAATGTTAAAGTCGGCCTTTGTGCATTTCAGTGTTGGAAAGACTCTTTCTTGCACTGAGGTCTGCTTATTGTAAATATCTTGTACTTGTTTGAACACCTTTTAATGTTAAAGTCAGCCTCTGTTCATTTCAGTGTTGGAAAGACTCTTTCTTGCACTGAGGTCTGCTTATTGTAAATATCTTGTACTTGTTTGAACACATTTTAATGTTAGAGTCAGCCTTTGTGCATTTCAGTGTTGGAAAGAGTCTTTCTTGCACTGAGGTCTGCTTATTGTAAATATCTTGTACTTGTTTGAACACCTTTTAATGTTAAAGTCAGCCTCTGTGCTTGTCAGTGTTGGAAAGAGTCTTTCTTGCACTGAGGTCTGCTTATTGTAAATATCTTGTACTTGTTTGAACACCTTTTAATGTTAAAGTCGGCCTTTGTGCTTTTCAGTGTTGGAAAGACTCTTTCTTGCACTGAGGTCTGCTTATTGTAAATATCTTGTACTTGTTTGAACACCTTTTAATGTTAAAGTCAGCCTCTGTGCTTGTCAGTGTTGGAAAGACTCTTTCTTGCACTGAGGTCTGCTTATTGTAAATATCTTGTACTTGTTTGAACACCTTTTAATGTTAAAGTCGGCCTTTGTGCTTTTCAGTGTTGGAAAGACTCTTTCTTGCACTGAGGTCTGCTTATTGTAAATATCTTGTACTTGTTTGAACACCTTTTAATGTTAAAGTCAGCCTTTGTGCTTTTCAGTGTTGGAAAGACTCTTTCTTGCACTGAGGTCTGCTTATTGTAAATATCTTGTACTTGTTTGAACACCTTTTAATGTTAAAGTCAGCCTCTGTGCTTTTCAGTGTTGGAAAGAGTCTTTCTTGCACTGAGGTCTGCTTATTGTAAATATCTTGTAGTTGTTTTTACACCTTTTAATGTTAAAGTCGGCCTCTGTTCATTTCAGTGTTGGAAAGACTCTTTCTTGCACTGAGGTCTGCTTATTGTAAATATCTTGTACTTGTTTGAACACCTTTTAATGTTAAAGTCGGCCTTTGTGCATTTCAGTGTTGGAAAGACTCTTTCTTGCACTGAGGTCTGCTTATTGTAAATATCTTGTACTTGTTTTTACACCTTTTAATGTTAGAGTCAGCCTTTGTGCATTTCAGTGTTGGAAAGACTCTTTCTTGCACTGAGGTCTACTTATTGTAAATATCTTGTACTTGTTTGAACACCTTTTAATGTTAAAGTCGGCTTCTGTTCATTTCAGTGTTGGAAAGACTCTTTCTTGCACTGAGGTCTGCTTATTGTAAATATCTTGTACTTGTTTGAACACCTTTTAATGTTAAAGTCAGCCTTTGTGCTTTTCAGTGTTGGAAAGACTCTTTCTTGCACTGAGGTCTGCTTATTGTAAATATCTTGTACTTGTTTGAACACCTTTTAATGTTAAAGTCAGCCTTTGTGCTTTTCAGTGTTGGAAAGAGTCTTTCTTGCACTGAGGTCTGCTTATTGTAAATATCTTGTACTTGTTTTTACACCTTTTAATGTTAAAGTCAGCCTTTGTGCTTTTCAGTGTTGGAAAGAGTCTTTCTTGCACTGAGGTCTGCTTATTGTAAATATCTTTTACTTGTTTTTACACCTTTTAATGTTAAAGTTGGCCTCTGTTCATTTCAGTGTTGGAAAGACTCTTTCTTGCACTGAGGTCTGCTTATTGTAAATATCTTGTACTTGTTTTTACACCTTTTAATGTTAAAGTCAGCCTTTGTGCATTTCAGTGTTGGAAAGACTCTTTCTTGCACTGAGGTCTGCTTATTGTAAATATCTTGTACTTGTTTTTACACCTTTTAATGTTAAAGTCAGCCTTTGTGCATTTCAGTGTTGGAAAGACTCTTTCTTGCACTGAGGTCTGCTTATTGTAAATATCTTGTACTTGTTTGAACACCTTTTAATGTTAAAGTCGGCTTCTGTTCATTTCAGTGTTGGAAAGACTCTTTCTTGCACTGAGGTCTACTTATTGTAAATATCTTGTACTTGTTTGAACACCTTTTAATGTTAAAGTCGGCTTCTGTTCATTTCAGTGTTGGAAAGACTCTTTCTTGCACTGAGGTCTGCTTATTGTAAATATCTTGTAGTTGTTTTACAGCTTTTAATGTTAAAGTCGGCCTGTGTGCTTTTCAGTGTTGGAAAGACTCTTTCTTGCACTGAGGTCTGCTTATTGTAAATATCTTGTACTTGTTTGAACACCTTTTAATGTTAAAGTCAGCCTTTGTGCTTTTCAGTGTTGGAAAGAGTCTTTCTTGCACTGAGGTCTGCTTATTGTAAATATCTTTTACTTGTTTTTACACCTTTTAATGTTAAAGTCGGCCTCTGTTCATTTCAGTGTTGGAAAGACTCTTTCTTGCACTGAGGTCTGCTTATTGTAAATATCTTGTACTTGTTTTTACACCTTTTAATGTTAAAGTCAGCCTCTGTGCATTTCAGTGTTGGAAAGACTCTTTCTTGCACTGAGGTCTGCTTATTGTAAATATCTTGTACTTGTTTTTACACCTTTTAATGTTAAAGTCAGCCTTTGTGCATTTCAGTGTTGGAAAGACTCTTTCTTGCACTGAGGTCTGCTTATTGTAAATATCTTGTACTTGTTTGAACACCTTTTAATGTTAAAGTCGGCTTCTGTTCATTTCAGTGTTGGAAAGACTCTTTCTTGCACTGAGGTCTGCTTATTGTAAATATCTTGTAGTTGTTTTACAGCTTTTAATGTTAAAGTCGGCCTGTGTGCTTTTCAGTGTTGGAAAGACTCTTTCTTGCACTGAGGTCTGCTTATTGTAAATATCTTGTACTTGTTTGAACACCTTTTAATGTTAAAGTCAGCCTCTGTGCTTGTCAGTGTTGGAAAGAGTCTTTCTTGCACTGAGGTCTGCTTATTGTAAATATCTTGTAGTTGTTTTTACAGCTTTTAATGTTAAAGTCGGCCTTTGTGCATTTCAGTGTTGGAAAGAGTCTTTCTTGTACTGAGGTCTGCTTATTGTAAATATCTTGTACTTGTTTGAACACCTTTTAATGTTAAAGTCGGCCTTTGTGCATTTCAGTGTTGGAAAGACTCTTTCTTGCACTGAGGTCTACTTATTGTAAATATCTTGTACTTGTTTGAACACCTTTTAATGTTAAAGTCGGCCTTTGTGCATTTCAGTGTTGGAAAGACTCTTTCTTGCACTGAGGTCTACTTATTGTAAATATCTTGTACTTGTTTGAACACCTTTTAATGTTAAAGTCGGCTTCTGTTCATTTCAGTGTTGGAAAGACTCTTTCTTGCACTGAGGTCTGCTTATTGTAAATATCTTGTACTTGTTTTTACACCTTTTAATGTTAAAGTCAGCCTTTGTGCTTTTCAGTGTTGGAAAGACTCTTTCTTGCACTGAGGTCTACTTATTGTAAATATCTTGTACTTGTTTGAACACCTTTTAATGTTAAAGTCGGCCTTTGTGCATTTCAGTGTTGGAAAGACTCTTTCTTGCACTGAGGTCTGCTTATTGTAAATATCTTGTACTTGTTTGAACACCTTTTAATGTTAAAGTCGGCTTCTGTTCATTTCAGTGTTGGAAAGACTCTTTCTTGCACTGAGGTCTGCTTATTGTAAATATCTTGTACTTGTTTTTACACCTTTTAATGTTAAAGTCGGCCTTTGTGCTTTTCAGTGTTGGAAAGAGTCTTTCTTGCACTGAGGTCTGCTTATTGTAAATATCTTGTACTTGTTTTTACACCTTTTAATGTTAAAGTCGGCCTTTGTGCTTTTCAGTGTTGGAAAGAGTCTTTCTTGCACTGAGGTCTGCTTATTGTAAATATCTTGTACTTGTTTGAACACCTTTTAATGTTAAAGTCGGCCTTTGTGCTTTTCAGTGTTGGAAAGAGTCTTTCTTGCACTGAGGTCTGCTTATTGTAAATATCTTGTACTTGTTTTTACACCTTTTAATGTTAGAGTCAGCCTTTGTGCTTTTCAGTGTTGGAAAGAGTCTTTCTTGCACTGAGGTCTGCTTATTGTAAATATCTTGTACTTGTTTTTACACCTTTTAATGTTAAAGTCGGCCTTTGTGCTTTTCAGTGTTGGAAAGACTCTTTCTTGCACTGAGGTCTGCTTATTGTAAATATCTTGTAGTTGTTTTTACACCTTTTAATGTTAGAGTCAGCCTTTGTGCATTTCAGCGTTGGAAAGACTCTTTCTTGCACTGAGGTCTGCTTATTGTAAATATCTTGTACTTGTTTGAACACCTTTTAATGTTAGAGTCAGCCTTTGTGCATTTCAGCGTTGGAAAGACTCTTTCTTGCACTGAGGTCTGCTTATTGTAAATATCTTGTACTTGTTTGAACACCTTTTAATGTTAGAGTCGGCCTTTGTGCATTTCAGTGTTGGAAAGACGCTTTCTTGTACTGAGGTGTGCTTATTGTAAATATCTTGTACTTGTTTGAACACCTTTTAATGTTAGAGTCAGCCTTTGTGCTTTTCAGTGTTGGAAAGAGTCTTTCTTGCACTGAGGTCTGCTTATTGTAAATATCTTGTACTTGTTTTTACACCTTTTAATGTTAAAGTCGGCCTTTGTGCTTTTCAGTGTTGGAAAGACGCTTTCTTGCACTGAGGTCTGCTTATTGTAAATATCTTGTACTTGTTTGAACACCTTTTAATGTTAAAGTCGGCCTTTGTGCATTTCAGTGTTGGAAAGACTCTTTCTTGCACTGAGGTCTGCTTATTGTAAATATCTTGTAGTTGTTTTTACAGCTTTTAATGTTAAAGTCGGCCTGTGTGCTTTTCAGTGTTGGAAAGAGTCTTTCTTGCACTGAGGTCTGCTTATTGTAAATATCTTGTACTTGTTTGAACACCTTTTAATGTTAAAGTCGGCCTTTGTGCTTTTCAGTGTTGGAAAGAGTCTTTCTTGCACTGAGGTCTGCTTATTGTAAATATCTTGTACTTGTTTTTACACCTTTTAATGTTAAAGTCAGCCTTTGTGCATTTCAGTGTTGGAAAGACTCTTTCTTGCACTGAGGTCTGCTTATTGTAAATATCTTGTACTTGTTTGAACACCTTTTAATGTTAAAGTCAGCCTCTGTTCATTTCAGTGTTGGAAAGACTCTTTCTTGCACTGAGGTCTGCTTATTGTAAATATCTTGTACTTGTTTGAACACATTTTAATGTTAGAGTCAGCCTTTGTGCATTTCAGTGTTGGAAAGACTCTTTCTTGCACTGAGGTCTGCTTATTGTAAATATCTTGTACTTGTTTGAACACCTTTTAATGTTAAAGTCGGCCTTTGTGCTTTTCAGTGTTGGAAAGACTCTTTCTTGCACTGAGGTCTGCTTATTGTAAATATCTTGTACTTGTTTGAACACCTTTTAATGTTAAAGTCAGCCTTTGTGCTTTTCAGTGTTGGAAAGACTCTTTCTTGCACTGAGGTCTGCTTATTGTAAATATCTTGTACTTGTTTGAACACCTTTTAATGTTAAAGTCAGCCTTTGTGCTTTTCAGTGTTGGAAAGAGTCTTTCTTGCACTGAGGTCTACTTATTGTAAATATCTTGTACTTGTTTTTACACCTTTTAATGTTAAAGTCGGCCTTTGTGCTTTTCAGTGTTGGAAAGAGTCTTTCTTGCACTGAGGTCTACTTATTGTAAATATCTTGTACTTGTTTTTACACCTTTTAATGTTAAAGTCGGCCTCTGTTCATTTCAGTGTTGGAAAGACTCTTTCTTGCACTGAGGTCTGCTTATTGTGAATATCTTGTACTTGTTTGAACACCTTTTAATGTTAAAGTCGGCCTTTGTGCATTTCAGTGTTGGAAAGACTCTTTCTTGCACTGAGGTCTGCTTATTGTAAATATCTTGTACTTGTTTTTACACCTTTTAATGTTAAAGTCGGCTTCTGTTCATTTCAGTGTTGGAAAGAGTCTTTCTTGCACTGAGGTCTGCTTATTGTAAATATCTTGTAGTTGTTTTTACAGCTTTTAATGTTAAAGTCGGCCTGTGTGCTTTTCAGTGTTGGAAAGAGTCTTTCTTGCACTGAGGTCTGCTTATTGTAAATATCTTGTACTTGTTTGAACACCTTTTAATGTTAAAGTCGGCCTTTGTGCATTTCAGTGTTGGAAAGAGTCTTTCTTGCACTGAGGTCTGCTTATTGTAAATATCTTGTACTTGTTTGAACACCTTTTAATGTTAAAGTCAGCCTCTGTGCTTTTCAGTGTTGGAAAGAGTCTTTCTTGCACTGAGGTCTGCTTATTGTAAATATCTTGTACTTGTTTTTACACCTTTTAATGTTAAAGTCGGCCTTTGTGCTTTTCAGTGTTGGAAAGACTCTTTCTTGCACTGAGGTCTGCTTATTGTAAATATCTTGTACTTGTTTGAACACCTTTTAATGTTAAAGTCAGCCTTTGTGCTTTTCAGTGTTGGAAAGACTCTTTCTTGCACTGAGGTCTGCTTATTGTAAATATCTTGTACTTGTTTGAACACCTTTTAATGTTAAAGTCAGCCTTTGTGCTTTTCAGTGTTGGAAAGAGTCTTTCTTGCACTGAGGTCTGCTTATTGTAAATATCTTGTACTTGTTTTTACACCTTTTAATGTTAAAGTCAGCCTTTGTGCATTTCAGTGTTGGAAAGACTCTTTCTTGCACTGAGGTCTGCTTATTGTAAATATCTTGTACTTGTTTGAACACCTTTTAATGTTAAAGTCGGCTTCTGTTCATTTCAGTGTTGGAAAGACTCTTTCTTGCACTGAGGTCTACTTATTGTAAATATCTTGTAGTTGTTTTACAGCTTTTAATGTTAAAGTCGGCCTGTGTGCTTTTCAGTGTTGGAAAGAGTCTTTCTTGCACTGAGGTCTGCTTATTGTAAATATCTTTTACTTGTTTTTACACCTTTTAATGTTAAAGTCGGCCTCTGTTCATTTCAGTGTTGGAAAGACTCTTTCTTGCACTGAGGTCTGCTTATTGTAAATATCTTGTACTTGTTTGAACACCTTTTAATGTTAAAGTCGGCTTCTGTTCATTTCAGTGTTGGAAAGACTCTTTCTTGCACTGAGGTCTGCTTATTGTAAATATCTTGTAGTTGTTTTACAGCTTTTAATGTTAAAGTCGGCCTGTGTGCTTTTCAGTGTTGGAAAGACTCTTTCTTGCACTGAGGTCTGCTTATTGTAAATATCTTGTACTTGTTTGAACACCTTTTAATGTTAAAGTCAGCCTCTGTGCTTGTCAGTGTTGGAAAGAGTCTTTCTTGCACTGAGGTCTGCTTATTGTAAATATCTTGTAGTTGTTTTTACAGCTTTTAATGTTAGAGTCAGCCTTTGTGCATTTCAGTGTTGGAAAGAGTCTTTCTTGTACTGAGGTCTGCTTATTGTAAATATCTTGTACTTGTTTGAACACCTTTTAATGTTAAAGTCAGCCTCTGTGCTTTTCAGTGTTGGAAAGAGTCTTTCTTGCACTGAGGTCTGCTTATTGTAAATATCTTGTACTTGTTTGAACACCTTTTAATGTTAGAGTCGGCCTTTGTGCATTTCAGTGTTGGAAAGAGTCTTTCTTGCACTGAGGTCTGCTTATTGTAAATATCTTGTACTTGTTTGAACACCTTTTAATGTTAGAGTCAGCCTTTGTGCTTTTCAGTGTTGGAAAGAGTCTTTCTTGCACTGAGGTCTGCTTATTGTAAATATCTTGTACTTGTTTTTACACCTTTTAATGTTAAAGTCGGCCTTTGTGCTTTTCAGTGTTGGAAAGACTCTTTCTTGCACTGAGGTCTACTTATTGTAAATATCTTGTACTTGTTTTTACACCTTTTAATGTTAAAGTCGGCCTTTGTGCTTTTCAGTGTTGGAAAGAGTCTTTCTTGCACTGAGGTCTGCTTATTGTAAATATCTTGTACTTGTTTTTACACCTTTTAATGTTAAAGTCGGCCTTTGTGCTTTTCAGTGTTGGAAAGACTCTTTCTTGCACTGAGGTCTACTTATTGTAAATATCTTGTACTTGTTTGAACACCTTTTAATGTTAAAGTCGGCTTCTGTTCATTTCAGTGTTGGAAAGACTCTTTCTTGCACTGAGGTCTGCTTATTGTAAATATCTTGTACTTGTTTGAACACCTTTTAATGTTAAAGTCAGCCTCTGTGCTTTTCAGTGTTGGAAAGAGTCTTTCTTGCACTGAGGTCTACTTATTGTAAATATCTTTTACTTGTTTTTACACCTTTTAATGTTAAAGTCGGCCTTTGTGCATTTCAGTGTTGGAAAGACTCTTTCTTGCACTGAGGTCTGCTTATTGTAAATATCTTGTACTTGTTTTTACACCTTTTAATGTTAAAGTCAGCCTTTGTGCTTTTCAGTGTTGGAAAGAGTCTTTCTTGCACTGAGGTCTACTTATTGTAAATATCTTGTACTTGTTTTTACACCTTTTAATGTTAAAGTCAGCCTTTGTGCTTTTCAGTGTTGGAAAGAGTCTTTCTTGCACTGAGGTGTACTTATTGTAAATATCTTGTACTTGTTTTTACACCTTTTAATGTTAAAGTCAGCCTTTGTGCTTTTCAGTGTTGGAAAGACTCTTTCTTGCACTGAGGTCTACTTAATGTAAATATCTTGTACTTGTTTTTACACCTTTTAATGTTAAATTTTTCCTTTGTGCATTTCAGTGTTGGAAAGACTCTTTCTTGCACTGAGGTCTGCTTATTGTAAATATCTTGTACTTGTTTGAACACCTTTTAATGTTAAAGTCGGCCTTTGTGCATTTCAGTGTTGGAAAGAGTCTTTCTTGCACTGAGGTCTGCTTATTGTAAATATCTTGTACTTGTTTGAACACCTTTTAATGTTAAAGTCGGCCTTTGTGCATTTCAGTGTTGGAAAGACTCTTTCTTGCACTGAGGTCTGCTTATTGTAAATATCTTGTACTTGTTTGAACACCTTTTAATGTTAAAGTCGGCCTGTGTGCTTTTCAGTGTTGGAAAGAGTCTTTCTTGCACTGAGGTCTGCTTATTGTAAATATCTTGTACTTGTTTGAACACCTTTTAATGTTAAAGTCAGCCTCTGTGCTTTTCAGTGTTGGAAAGAGTCTTTCTTGCACTGAGGTCTACTTATTGTAAATATCTTGTACTTGTTTGAACACCTTTTAATGTTAAAGTCAGCCTCTGTGCTTTTCAGTGTTGGAAAGACTCTTTCTTGCACTGAGGTCTGCTTATTGTAAATATCTTGTACTTGTTTTTACACCTTTTAATGTTAAAGTCGGCCTTTGTGCTTTTCAGTGTTGGAAAGACTCTTTCTTGCACTGAGGTCTGCTTATTGTAAATATCTTGTACTTGTTTGAACACCTTTTAATGTTAAATTTTTCCTTTGTGCATTTCAGTGTTGGAAAGATGCTTTCTTGTACTGAGGTCTGCTTATTGTAAATATCTTGTACTTGTTTTTACACCTTTTAATGTTAAAGTCGGCCTCTGTGCTTTTCAGTGTTGGAAAGACTCTTTCTTGCACTGAGGTCTGCTTATTGTAAATATCTTGTACTTGTTTTTACACCTTTTAATGTTAAATTTTTCCTTTGTGCATTTCAGTGTTGGAAAGACGCTTTCTTGTACTGAGGTCTGCTTATTGTAAATATCTTGTACTTGTTTGAACACCTTTTAATGTTAAAGTCGGCCTTTGTGCTTTTCAGTGTTGGAAAGACTCTTTCTTGTACTGAGGTCTGCTTATTGTAAATATCTTGTACTTGTTTGAACACCTTTTAATGTTAAAGTCAGCCTCTGTGCTTTTCAGTGTTGGAAAGAGTCTTTCTTGCACTGAGGTCTGCTTATTGTAAATATCTTGTACTTGTTTTTACACCTTTTAATGTTAAAGTCAGCCTCTGTGCTTTTCAGTGTTGGAAAGAGTCTTTCTTGCACTGAGGTCTGCTTATTGTAAATATCTTGTACTTGTTTTTACACCTTTTAATGTTAGAGTCGGCCTTTGTGCATTTCAGTGTTGGAAAGACGCTTTCTTGTACTGAGGTGTGCTTATTGTAAATATCTTGTACTTGTTTGAACACCTTTTAATGTTAGAGTCAGCCTTTGTGCTTTTCAGTGTTGGAAAGAGTCTTTCTTGCACTGAGGTCTGCTTATTGTAAATATCTTGTACTTGTTTTTACACCTTTTAATGTTAAAGTCGGCCTTTGTGCTTTTCAGTGTTGGAAAGACTCTTTCTTGCACTGAGGTCTACTTATTGTAAATATCTTGTACTTGTTTGAACACCTTTTAATGTTAAAGTCGACTTCTGTTCATTTCAGTGTTGGAAAGACTCTTTCTTGCACTGAGGTCTGCTTATTGTAAATATCTTGTACTTGTTTGAACACCTTTTAATGTTAAAGTCGGCCTTTGTGCATTTCAGTGTTGGAAAGACTCTTTCTTGCACTGAGGTCTGCTTATTGTAAATATCTTTTACTTGTTTTTACACCTTTTAATGTTAGAGTCAGCCTTTGTGCATTTCAGTGTTGGAAAGAGTCTTTCTTGCACTGAGGTCTGCTTATTGTAAATATCTTGTACTTGTTTGAACACCTTTTAATGTTAAAGTCAGCCTCTGTGCTTTTCAGTGTTGGAAAGAGTCTTTCTTGCACTGAGGTCTGCTTATTGTAAATATCTTGTACTTGTTTGAACACCTTTTAATGTTAAAGTCGGCCTTTGTGCTTTTCAGTGTTGGAAAGACTCTTTCTTGCACTGAGGTCTACTTATTGTAAATATCTTGTACTTCTTTGAACACCTTTTAATGTTAAAGTCGGCCTTTGTGCTTTTCAGTGTTGGAAAGACTTTCTTGCACTGAGGTCTGCTTATTGTAAATATCTTGTAGTTGTTTTTACAGCTTTTAATGTTAAAGTCGGCCTCTATTTTTTCAGTGTTGGAAAGAGTCTTTCTTGCACTGAGGTCTGCTTATTGTAAATATCTTGTACTTGTTTGAACACCTTTTAATGTTAAAGTCAGCCTCTGTGCTTTTCAGTGTTGGAAAGACTCTTTCTTGCACTGAGGTCTGCTTATTGTAAATATCTTGTACTTCTTTGAACACCTTTTAATGTTAAAGTCAGCCTCTGTGCTTTTCAGTGTTGGAAAGACTCTTTCTTGCACTGAGGTCTGCTTATTGTAAATATCTTGTACTTGTTTGAACACCTTTTAATGTTAAAGTCGGCCTTTGTGCTTTTCAGTGTTGGAAAGACTCTTTCTTGCACTGAGGTCTACTTATTGTAAATATCTTGTACTTCTTTGAACACCTTTTAATGTTAAAGTCGGCCTTTGTGCTTTTCAGTGTTGGAAAGACTTTCTTGCACTGAGGTCTGCTTATTGTAAATATCTTGTAGTTGTTTTTACACCTTTTAATGTTAAAGTCGGCCTTTGTGCATTTCAGTGTTGGAAAGACTCTTTCTTGCACTGAGGTCTGCTTATTGTAAATATCTTGTACTTGTTTTTACACCTTTTAATGTTAAAGTCGGCCTTTGTGCTTTTCAGTGTTGGAAAGAGTCTTTCTTGCACTGAGGTCTGCTTATTGTAAATATCTTGTACTTGTTTGAACACCTTTTAATGTTAAATTTTTCCTTTGTGCATTTCAGTGTTGGAAAGACGCTTTCTTGTACTGAGGTCTGCTTATTGTAAATATCTTGTACTTGTTTGAACACCTTTTAATGTTAAAGTCGGCCTTTGTGCTTTTCAGTGTTGGAAAGACTCTTTCTTGCACTGAGGTCTGCTTATTGTAAATATCTTGTACTTGTTTTTACACCTTTTAATGTTAAATTTTTCCTTTGTGCATTTCAGTGTTGGAAAGACGCTTTCTTGTACTGAGGTCTGCTTATTGTAAATATCTTGTACTTGTTTGAACACCTTTTAATGTTAAAGTCAGCCTCTGTGCTTTTCAGTGTTGGAAAGACTCTTTCTTGCACTGAGGTCTGCTTATTGTAAATATCTTGTACTTGTTTTTACACCTTTTAATGTTAAAGTCGGCCTTTGTGCTTTTCAGTGTTGGAAAGACTCTTTCTTGCACTGAGGTGTGCTTATTGTAAATATCTTGTACTTGTTTTTACACCTTTTAATGTTAAATTTTTCCTTTGTGCTTTTCAGTGTTGGAAAGACTCTTTCTTGCACTGAGGTCTGCTTATTGTAAATATCTTGTACTTGTTTGAACACCTTTTAATGTTAGAGTCAGCCTTTGTGCATTTCAGTGTTGGAAAGACTCTTTCTTGCACTGAGGTCTGCTTATTGTAAATATCTTGTACTTGTTTGAACACCTTTTAATGTTAAAGTCAGCCTCTGTTCATTTCAGTGTTGGAAAGACTCTTTCTTGCACTGAGGTCTGCTTATTGTAAATATCTTGTACTTGTTTTTACACCTTTTAATGTTAAAGTCGGCCTTTGTGCATTTCAGTGTTGGAAAGACTCTTTCTTGCACTGAGGTCTGCTTATTGTAAATATCTTGTACTTGTTTGAACACCTTTTAATGTTAAAGTCGGCCTTTGTGCTTTTCAGTGTTGGAAAGACTCTTTCTTGCACTGAGGTCTACTTATTGTAAATATCTTGTACTTGTTTGAACACCTTTTAATGTTAAAGTCAGCCTCTGTTCATTTCAGTGTTGGAAAGACTCTTTCTTGCACTGAGGTCTGCTTATTGTAAATATCTTGTAGTTGTTTTTACAGCTTTTAATGTTAAAGTCGGCCTCTATTTTTTCAGTGTTGGAAAGACTCTTTCTGCTTATTGTAAATATCTTGTACTTGTTTGAACACCTTTTAATGTTAAAGTCGGCCTTTGTGCTTTTCAGTGTTGGAAAGAGTCTTTCTTGCACTGAGGTCTGCTTATTGTAAATATCTTGTACTTGTTTGAACACCTTTTAATGTTAGAGTCAGCCTTTGTGCATTTCAGTGTTGGAGAGACTCTTTCTTGCACTGAGGTCTGCTTATTGTAAATATCTTGTACTTGTTTTTACACCTTTTAATGTTAAAGTCAGCCTTTGTGCTTTTCAGTGTTGGAAAGACTCTTTCTTGCACTGAGGTCTGCTTATTGTAAATATCTTGTACTTGTTTTTACACCTTTTAATGTTAAATTTTTCCTTTGTGCATTTCAGTGTTGGAAAGACTCTTTCTTGCACTGAGGTCTGCTTATTGTAAATATCTTGTACTTGTTTGAACACCTTTTAATGTTAAAGTCGGCCTTTGTGCATTTCAGTGTTGGAAAGACTCTTTCTTGCACTGAGGTCTGCTTATTGTAAATATCTTGTACTTGTTTGAACACCTTTTAATGTTAAAGTCGGCCTTTGTGCTTTTCAGTGTTGGAAAGACTCTTTCTTGCACTGAGGTCTGCTTATTGTAAATATCTTGTACTTGTTTGAACACCTTTTAATGTTAAAGTCAGCCTCTGTGCTTTTCAGTGTTGGAAAGAGTCTTTCTTGCACTGAGGTCTACTTATTGTAAATATCTTGTACTTGTTTGAACACCTTTTAATGTTAAAGTCGGCCTTTGTGCATTTCAGTGTTGGAAAGACTCTTTCTTGCACTGAGGTCTGCTTATTGTAAATATCTTGTACTTGTTTGAACACCTTTTAATGTTAAATTTTTCCTTTGTGCATTTCAGTGTTGGAAAGATGCTTTCTTGTACTGAGGTCTGCTTATTGTAAATATCTTGTACTTGTTTTTACACCTTTTAATGTTAAAGTCGGCCTCTGTGCTTTTCAGTGTTGGAAAGAGTCTTTCTTGCACTGAGGTCTGCTTATTGTAAATATCTTGTACTTGTTTTTACACCTTTTAATGTTAAATTTTTCCTTTGTGCATTTCAGTGTTGGAAAGACGCTTTCTTGTACTGAGGTCTGCTTATTGTAAATATCTTGTACTTGTTTGAACACCTTTTAATGTTAAAGTCGGCCTTTGTGCTTTTCAGTGTTGGAAAGACTCTTTCTTGTACTGAGGTCTGCTTATTGTAAATATCTTGTACTTGTTTGAACACCTTTTAATGTTAAAGTCAGCCTCTGTGCTTTTCAGTGTTGGAAAGAGTCTTTCTTGCACTGAGGTCTGCTTATTGTAAATATCTTGTACTTGTTTTTACACCTTTTAATGTTAAAGTCAGCCTCTGTGCTTTTCAGTGTTGGAAAGAGTCTTTCTTGCACTGAGGTCTGCTTATTGTAAATATCTTGTACTTGTTTTTACACCTTTTAATGTTAAAGTCGGCCTTTGTGCTTTTCAGTGTTGGAAAGACTCTTTCTTGCACTGAGGTCTACTTATTGTAAATATCTTGTACTTGTTTGAACACCTTTTAATGTTAAAGTCGACTTCTGTTCATTTCAGTGTTGGAAAGACTCTTTCTTGTACTGAGGTGTGCTTATTGTAAATATCTTGTACTTGTTTGAACACCTTTTAATGTTAGAGTCAGCCTTTGTGCTTTTCAGTGTTGGAAAGACTCTTTCTTGCACTGAGGTCTGCTTATTGTAAATATCTTGTACTTGTTTGAACACCTTTTAATGTTAGAGTCGGCCTTTGTGCATTTCAGTGTTGGAAAGACTCTTTCTTGCACTGAGGTCTGCTTATTGTAAATATCTTGTACTTGTTTGAACACCTTTTAATGTTAAAGTCGGCCTTTGTGCATTTCAGTGTTGGAAAGACTCTTTCTTGCACTGAGGTCTGCTTATTGTAAATATCTTGTACTTGTTTTTACACCTTTTAATGTTAGAGTCAGCCTTTGTGCATTTCAGTGTTGGAAAGAGTCTTTCTGCTTATTGTAAATATCTTTTACTTGTTTTTACACCTTTTAATGTTAGAGTCAGCCTTTGTGCATTTCAGTGTTGGAAAGAGTCTTTCTTGCACTGAGGTCTGCTTATTGTAAATATCTTGTACTTGTTTGAACACCTTTTAATGTTAAAGTCAGCCTCTGTGCTTTTCAGTGTTGGAAAGACTCTTTCTTGCACTGAGGTCTACTTATTGTAAATATCTTTTACTTGTTTTTACACCTTTTAATGTTAAAGTCGGCCTTTGTGCTTTTCAGTGTTGGAAAGACTCTTTCTTGCACTGAGGTCTGCTTATTGTAAATATCTTGTACTTCTTTGAACACCTTTTAATGTTAAAGTCAGCCTCTGTGCTTTTCAGTGTTGGAAAGACTCTTTCTTGCACTGAGGTCTGCTTATTGTAAATATCTTGTACTTGTTTGAACACCTTTTAATGTTAAAGTCGGCCTTTGTGCTTTTCAGTGTTGGAAAGACTCTTTCTTGCACTGAGGTCTACTTATTGTAAATATCTTGTACTTCTTTGAACACCTTTTAATGTTAAAGTCGGCCTTTGTGCTTTTCAGTGTTGGAAAGACTTTCTTGCACTGAGGTCTGCTTATTGTAAATATCTTGTAGTTGTTTTTACAGCTTTTAATGTTAAAGTCGGCCTCTATTTTTTCAGTGTTGGAAAGACTCTTTCTGCTTATTGTAAATATCTTGTACTTGTTTTTACACCTTTTAATGTTAAAGTCGGCCTTTGTGCATTTCAGTGTTGGAAAGACTCTTTCTTGCACTGAGGTCTGCTTATTGTAAATATCTTGTACTTGTTTGAACACCTTTTAATGTTAAATTTTTCCTTTGTGCATTTCAGTGTTGGAAAGACGCTTTCTTGTACTGAGGTCTGCTTATTGTAAATATCTTGTACTTGTTTTTACACCTTTTAATGTTAAAGTCGGCCTTTGTGCTTTTCAGTGTTGGAAAGACTCTTTCTTGCACTGAGGTCTGCTTATTGTAAATATCTTGTACTTGTTTTTACACCTTTTAATGTTAAATTTTTCCTTTGTGCATTTCAGTGTTGAAAAAGACGCTTTCTTGTACTGAGGTCTGCTTATTGTAAATATCTTGTACTTGTTTGAACACCTTTTAATGTTAAAGTCAGCCTCTGTGCTTTTCAGTGTTGGAAAGACTCTTTCTTGCACTGAGGTCTGCTTATTGTAAATATCTTGTACTTGTTTTTACACCTTTTAATGTTAAAGTCGGCCTTTGTGCTTTTCAGTGTTGGAAAGACTCTTTCTTGCACTGAGGTCTGCTTATTGTAAATATCTTGTACTTGTTTGAACACCTTTTAATGTTAAAGTCGGCCTTTGTGCATTTCAGTGTTGGAAAGACTCTTTCTTGTACTGAGGTCTGCTTATTGTAAATATCTTGTACTTGTTTGAACACCTTTTAATGTTAAAGTCGGCCTTTGTGCATTTCAGTGTTGGAAAGAGTCTTTCTTGCACTGAGGTCTGCTTATTGTAAATATCTTGTACTTGTTTGAACACCTTTTAATGTTAAAGTCGGCCTTTGTGCATTTCAGTGTTGGAAAGAGTCTTTCTTGCACTGAGGTCTGCTTATTGTAAATATCTTGTACTTGTTTGAACACCTTTTAATGTTAAAGTCGGCCTTTGTGCATTTCAGTGTTGGAAAGACTCTTTCTTGCACTGAGGTCTGCTTATTGTAAATATCTTTTACTTGTTTTTACACCTTTTAATGTTAAAGTCGGCCTTTGTGCTTTTCAGTGTTGGAAAGACTCTTTCTTGCACTGAGGTCTACTTATTGTAAATATCTTGTACTTGTTTGAACACCTTTTAATGTTAAAGTCGGCTTCTGTTCATTTCAGTGTTGGAAAGACTCTTTCTTGCACTGAGGTCTACTTATTGTAAATATCTTGTACTTGTTTGAACACCTTTTAATGTTAAAGTCGGCCTTTGTGCTTTTCAGTGTTGGAAAGACTCTTTCTTGCACTGAGGTCTGCTTATTGTAAATATCTTGTACTTGTTTGAACACCTTTTAATGTTAAAGTCGGCCTTTGTGCTTTTCAGTGTTGGAAAGACTCTTTCTTGCACTGAGGTCTGCTTATTGTAAATATCTTGTAGTTGTTTGAACACCTTTTAATGTTAAAGTCGGCCTCTGTTCATTTCAGTGTTGGAAAGACTCTTTCTTGCACTGAGGTCTACTTATTGTAAATATCTTGTACTTGTTTGAACACCTTTTAATGTTAAAGTCGGCTTCTGTTCATTTCAGTGTTGGAAAGACTCTTTCTTGCACTGAGGTCTGCTTATTGTAAATATCTTGTACTTGTTTGAACACCTTTTAATGTTAAAGTCGGCCTTTATGCATTTCAGTGTTGGAAAGACTCTTTCTTGCACTGAGGTCTGCTTATTGTAAATATCTTGTAGTTGTTTTTACAGCTTTTAATGTTAAAGTCGGCCTCTATTTTTTCAGTGTTGGAAAGACTCTTTCTGCTTATTGTAAATATCTTGTACTTGTTTTTACACCTTTTAATGTTAAAGTCGGCCTTTGTGCTTTTCAGTGTTGGAAAGAGTCTTTCTTGCACTGAGGTCTGCTTATTGTAAATATCTTGTACTTGTTTGAACACCTTTTAATGTTAAAGTCAGCCTTTGTGCTTTTCAGTGTTGGAAAGACTCTTTCTTGCACTGAGGTCTGCTTATTGTAAATATCTTGTACTTGTTTGAACACCTGTTAATGTTAAAGTCAGCCTTTGTGCTTTTCAGTGTTGGAAAGACTCTTTCTTGCACTGAGGTCTGCTTATTGTAAATATCTTGTACTTGTTTTTACACCTTTTAATGTTAAAGTCAGCCTCTGTTCATTTCAGTGTTGGAAAGAGTCTTTCTTGCACTGAGGTCTGCTTATTGTAAATATCTTGTACTTGTTTTTACACCTTTTAATGTTAGAGTCGGCCTTTGTGCATTTCAGTGTTGGAAAGACGCTTTCTTGTACTGAGGTGTGCTTATTGTAAATATCTTGTACTTGTTTGAACACCTTTTAATGTTAGAGTCAGCCTTTGTGCTTTTCAGTGTTGGAAAGAGTCTTTCTTGCACTGAGGTCTGCTTATTGTAAATATCTTGTACTTGTTTTTACACCTTTTAATGTTAAAGTCGGCCTTTGTGCTTTTCAGTGTTGGAAAGACTCTTTCTTGCACTGAGGTCTACTTATTGTAAATATCTTGTACTTGTTTGAACACCTTTTAATGTTAAAGTCGACTTCTGTTCATTTCAGTGTTGGAAAGACTCTTTCTTGTACTGAGGTGTGCTTATTGTAAATATCTTGTACTTGTTTGAACACCTTTTAATGTTAGAGTCAGCCTTTGTGCTTTTCAGTGTTGGAAAGAGTCTTTCTTGCACTGAGGTCTGCTTATTGTAAATATCTTGTACTTGTTTGAACACCTTTTAATGTTAGAGTCGGCCTTTGTGCATTTCAGTGTTGGAAAGACTCTTTCTTGCACTGAGGTCTGCTTATTGTAAATATCTTGTACTTGTTTGAACACCTTTTAATGTTAAAGTCGGCCTTTGTGCATTTCAGTGTTGGAAAGACTCTTTCTTGCACTGAGGTGTGCTTATTGTAAATATCTTGTACTTGTTTTTACACCTTTTAATGTTAGAGTCAGCCTTTGTGCATTTCAGTGTTGGAAAGAGTCTTTCTTGCACTGAGGTCTGCTTATTGTAAATATCTTGTACTTGTTTGAACACCTTTTAATGTTAAAGTCAGCCTCTGTGCTTTTCAGTGTTGGAAAGAGTCTTTCTTGCACTGAGGTCTGCTTATTGTAAATATCTTTTACTTGTTTTTACACCTTTTAATGTTAGAGTCAGCCTTTGTGCATTTCAGTGTTGGAAAGAGTCTTTCTTGCACTGAGGTCTGCTTATTGTAAATATCTTGTACTTGTTTGAACACCTTTTAATGTTAAAGTCAGCCTCTGTGCTTTTCAGTGTTGGAAAGACTCTTTCTTGCACTGAGGTCTACTTATTGTAAATATCTTTTACTTGTTTTTACACCTTTTAATGTTAAAGTCGGCCTTTGTGCTTTTCAGTGTTGGAAAGACTCTTTCTTGCACTGAGGTCTGCTTATTGTAAATATCTTGTACTTGTTTGAACACCTTTTAATGTTAAAGTCGGCCTTTGTGCTTTTCAGTGTTGGAAAGACTCTTTCTTGCACTGAGGTCTACTTATTGTAAATATCTTGTACTTCTTTGAACACCTTTTAATGTTAAAGTCGGCCTTTGTGCTTTTCAGTGTTGGAAAGACTTTCTTGCACTGAGGTCTGCTTATTGTAAATATCTTGTAGTTGTTTTTACAGCTTTTAATGTTAAAGTCGGCCTTTGTGCATTTCAGTGTTGGAAAGACTCTTTCTTGCACTGAGGTCTGCTTATTGTAAATATCTTGTACTTGTTTGAACACCTTTTAATGTTAAATTTTTCCTTTGTGCATTTCAGTGTTGGAAAGACGCTTTCTTGTACTGAGGTCTGCTTATTGTAAATATCTTGTACTTGTTTGAACACCTTTTAATGTTAAAGTCGGCCTTTGTGCATTTCAGTGTTGGAAAGACTCTTTCTGCTTATTGTAAATATCTTGTACTTGTTTTTACACCTTTTAATGTTAAAGTCGGCCTTTGTGCATTTCAGTGTTGGAAAGACTCTTTCTTGCACTGAGGTCTGCTTATTGTAAATATCTTGTACTTGTTTGAACACCTTTTAATGTTAAATTTTTCCTTTGTGCATTTCAGTGTTGGAAAGACGCTTTCTTGTACTGAGGTCTGCTTATTGTAAATATCTTGTACTTGTTTGAACACCTTTTAATGTTAAAGTCAGCCTCTGTGCTTTTCAGTGTTGGAAAGACTCTTTCTTGCACTGAGGTCTGCTTATTGTAAATATCTTGTACTTGTTTTTACACCTTTTAATGTTAAAGTCGGCCTTTGTGCTTTTCAGTGTTGGAAAGACTCTTTCTTGCACTGAGGTGTGCTTATTGTAAATATCTTGTACTTGTTTTTACACCTTTTAATGTTAAATTTTTCCTTTGTGCTTTTCAGTGTTGGAAAGACTCTTTCTTGCACTGAGGTCTGCTTATTGTAAATATCTTGTACTTGTTTGAACACCTTTTAATGTTAAAGTCAGCCTTTGTGCATTTCAGTGTTGGAAAGACTCTTTCTTGCACTGAGGTCTGCTTATTGTAAATATCTTGTACTTGTTTGAACACCTTTTAATGTTAAAGTCAGCCTCTGTTCATTTCAGTGTTGGAAAGACTCTTTCTTGCACTGAGGTCTGCTTATTGTAAATATCTTGTAGTTGTTTGAACACCTTTTAATGTTAAAGTCGGCCTCTGTTCATTTCAGTGTTGGAAAGACTCTTTCTTGCACTGAGGTCTGCTTATTGTAAATATCTTTTACTTGTTTTTACACCTTTTAATGTTAAAGTCGGCCTTTGTGCATTTCAGTGTTGGAAAGACTCTTTCTTGCACTGAGGTCTGCTTATTGTAAATATCTTGTACTTGTTTGAACACCTTTTAATGTTAAAGTCGGCCTTTGTGCTTTTCAGTGTTGGAAAGACTCTTTCTTGCACTGAGGTCTACTTATTGTAAATATCTTGTACTTGTTTGAACACCTTTTAATGTTAAAGTCAGCCTCTGTTCATTTCAGTGTTGGAAAGACTCTTTCTTGCACTGAGGTCTGCTTATTGTAAATATCTTGTAGTTGTTTGAACACCTTTTAATGTTAAAGTCGGCCTCTGTTCATTTCAGTGTTGGAAAGACTCTTTCTTGCACTGAGGTCTGCTTATTGTAAATATCTTGTAGTTGTTTTTACAGCTTTTAATGTTAAAGTCGGCCTCTATTTTTTCAGTGTTGGAAAGACTCTTTCTGCTTATTGTAAATATCTTGTACTTGTTTGAACACCTTTTAATGTTAAAGTCGGCCTTTGTGCTTTTCAGTGTTGGAAAGAGTCTTTCTTGCACTGAGGTCTGCTTATTGTAAATATCTTGTACTTGTTTGAACACCTTTTAATGTTAGAGTCAGCCTTTGTGCATTTCAGTGTTGGAGAGACTCTTTCTTGCACTGAGGTCTGCTTATTGTAAATATCTTGTACTTGTTTTTACACCTTTTAATGTTAAAGTCGGCCTTTGTGCTTTTCAGTGTTGGAAAGACTCTTTCTTGCACTGAGGTCTGCTTATTGTAAATATCTTGTACTTGTTTGAACACCTTTTAATGTTAAAGTCGGCCTTTGTGCATTTCAGTGTTGGAAAGACTCTTTCTTGTACTGAGGTCTGCTTATTGTAAATATCTTGTACTTGTTTGAACACCTTTTAATGTTAAAGTCGGCCTTTGTGCATTTCAGTGTTGGAAAGAGTCTTTCTTGCACTGAGGTCTGCTTATTGTAAATATCTTGTACTTGTTTGAACACCTTTTAATGTTAAAGTCGGCCTTTGTGCATTTCAGTGTTGGAAAGAGTCTTTCTTGCACTGAGGTCTGCTTATTGTAAATATCTTGTACTTGTTTGAACACCTTTTAATGTTAAAGTCGGCCTTTGTGCATTTCAGTGTTGGAAAGACTCTTTCTTGCACTGAGGTCTACTTATTGTAAATATCTTTTACTTGTTTTTACACCTTTTAATGTTAAAGTCGGCCTTTGTGCTTTTCAGTGTTGGAAAGACTCTTTCTTGCACTGAGGTCTACTTATTGTAAATATCTTGTACTTGTTTGAACACCTTTTAATGTTAAAGTCGGCTTCTGTTCATTTCAGTGTTGGAAAGACTCTTTCTTGCACTGAGGTCTACTTATTGTAAATATCTTGTACTTGTTTGAACACCTTTTAATGTTAAAGTCGGCCTTTGTGCTTTTCAGTGTTGGAAAGACTCTTTCTTGCACTGAGGTCTGCTTATTGTAAATATCTTGTACTTGTTTGAACACCTTTTAATGTTAAAGTCGGCCTTTGTGCTTTTCAGTGTTGGAAAGACTCTTTCTTGCACTGAGGTCTGCTTATTGTAAATATCTTGTAGTTGTTTGAACACCTTTTAATGTTAAAGTCGGCCTCTGTTCATTTCAGTGTTGGAAAGACTCTTTCTTGCACTGAGGTCTACTTATTGTAAATATCTTGTACTTGTTTGAACACCTTTTAATGTTAAAGTCGGCTTCTGTTCATTTCAGTGTTGGAAAGACTCTTTCTTGCACTGAGGTCTGCTTATTGTAAATATCTTGTACTTGTTTGAACACCTTTTAATGTTAAAGTCGGCCTTTATGCATTTCAGTGTTGGAAAGACTCTTTCTTGCACTGAGGTCTGCTTATTGTAAATATCTTGTAGTTGTTTTTACAGCTTTTAATGTTAAAGTCGGCCTCTATTTTTTCAGTGTTGGAAAGACTCTTTCTGCTTATTGTAAATATCTTGTACTTGTTTTTACACCTTTTAATGTTAAAGTCGGCCTTTGTGCTTTTCAGTGTTGGAAAGAGTCTTTCTTGCACTGAGGTCTGCTTATTGTAAATATCTTGTACTTGTTTGAACACCTTTTAATGTTAAAGTCAGCCTTTGTGCTTTTCAGTGTTGGAAAGACTCTTTCTTGCACTGAGGTCTGCTTATTGTAAATATCTTGTACTTGTTTTTACACCTTTTAATGTTAAAGTCAGCCTCTGTTCATTTCAGTGTTGGAAAGAGTCTTTCTTGCACTGAGGTCTGCTTATTGTAAATATCTTGTACTTCTTTGAACACCTTTTAATGTTAAAGTCGGCCTTTGTGCATTTCAGTGTTGGAAAGACTCTTTCTTGCACTGAGGTCTGCTTATTGTAAATATCTTGTACTTCTTTGAACACCTTTTAATGTTAAAGTCAGCCTCTGTTCATTTCAGTGTTGGAAAGAGTCTTTCTTGCACTGAGGTCTGCTTATTGTAAATATCTTGTACTTCTTTGAACACCTTTTAATGTTAGAGTCAGCCTTTGTGCTTTTCAGTGTTGGAAAGACTCTTTCTTGCACTGAGGTCTGCTTATTGTAAATATCTTGTACTTCTTTGAACACCTTTTAATGTTAAAGTCGGCCTTTGTGCATTTCAGTGTTGGAAAGACTCTTTCTTGCACTGAGGTCTGCTTATTGTAAATATCTTTTACTTGTTTTTACACCTTTTAATGTTAGAGTCAGCCTTTGTGCTTTTCAGTGTTGGAAAGACTCTTTCTTGCACTGAGGTCTGCTTATTGTAAATATCTTGTACTTCTTTGAACACCTTTTAATGTTAAAGTCGGCCTTTGTGCATTTCAGTGTTGGAAAGACTCTTTCTTGCACTGAGGTCTGCTTATTGTAAATATCTTTTACTTGTTTTTACACCTTTTAATGTTAAAGTCGGCCTCTGTTCATTTCAGTGTTGGAAAGACTCTTTCTTGCACTGAGGTCTGCTTATTGTAAATATCTTTTACTTGTTTTTACACCTTTTAATGTTAAAGTCGGCCTCTGTTCATTTCAGTGTTGGAAAGACTCTTTCTTGCACTGAGGTCTGCTTATTGTAAATATCTTGTACTTGTTTGAACACCTTTTAATGTTAAAGTCGGCCTTTGTGCTTTTCAGTGTTGGAAAGACTCTTTCTTGCACTGAGGTCTGCTTATTGTAAATATCTTGTACTTGTTTGAACACCTTTTAATGTTAAAGTCAGCCTTTGTGCTTTTCAGTGTTGGAAAGACTCTTTCTTGCACTGAGGTCTACTTATTGTAAATATCTTGTACTTGTTTGAACACCTTTTAATGTTAAAGTCGGCTTCTGTTCATTTCAGTGTTGGAAAGACTCTTTCTTGAACTGAGGTCTGCTTATTGTAAATATCTTGTACTTGTTTGAACACCTTTTAATGTTAAAGTCAGCCTTTGTGCTTTTCAGTGTTGGAAAGACTCTTTCTTGCACTGAGGTCTGCTTATTGTAAATATCTTGTACTTGTTTGAACACCTTTTAATGTTAGAGTCAGCCTTTGTGCTTTTCAGTGTTGGAAAGACTCTTTCTTGCACTGAGGTCTGCTTATTGTAAATATCTTGTACTTCTTTGAACACCTTTTAATGTTAAAGTCGGCCTTTGTGCATTTCAGTGTTGGAAAGACTCTTTCTTGCACTGAGGTCTGCTTATTGTAAATATCTTGTACTTGTTTTTACACCTTTTAATGTTAAAGTCGGCCTCTATTTTTTCAGTGTTGGAAAGACTCTTTCTGCTTATTGTAAATATCTTGTACTTGTTTGAACACCTTTTAATGTTAAAATCGGCCTCTATTTTTTCAGTGTTGGAAAGACTCTTTCTGCTTATTGTAAATATCTTGTACTTGTTTTTACACCTTTTAATGTTAAAGTCGGCCTCTGTGCTTTTCAGTGTTGGAAAGACTCTTTCTTGCACTGAGGTCTGCTTATTGTAAATATCTTGTACTTGTTTGAACACCTTTTAATGTTAAAGTCGGCCTTTGTGCTTTTCAGTGTTGGAAAGACTCTTTCTTGCACTGAGGTCTGCTTATTGTAAATATCTTGTACTTGTTTTTACACCTTTTAATGTTAAAGTCGGCCTTTGTGCATTTCAGTGTTGGAAAGACGCTTTCTTGTACTGAGGTCTGCTTATTGTAAATATCTTGTACTTGTTTGAACACCTTTTAATGTTAAAGTCAGCCTTTGTGCTTTTCAGTGTTGGAAAGACTCTTTCTTGCACTGAGGTCTGCTTATTGTAAATATCTTGTACTTCTTTGAACACCTTTTAATGTTAAAGTCGGCCTTTGTGCATTTCAGTGTTGGAAAGACTCTTTCTTGCACTGAGGTCTGCTTATTGTAAATATCTTTTACTTGTTTTTACACCTTTTAATGTTAAAGTCGGCCTCTGTTCATTTCAGTGTTGGAAAGACTCTTTCTTGCACTGAGGTCTGCTTATTGTAAATATCTTGTACTTGTTTTTACACCTTTTAATGTTAAAGTCGGCCTCTGTTCATTTCAGTGTTGGAAAGACTCTTTCTTGCACTGAGGTCTGCTTATTGTAAATATCTTGTACTTGTTTGAACACCTTTTAATGTTAAAGTCGGCTTCTGTTCATTTCAGTGTTGGAAAGACTCTTTCTTGCACTGAGGTCTGCTTATTGTAAATATCTTTTACTTGTTTTTACACCTTTTAATGTTAAAGTCGGCCTCTGTTCATTTCAGTGTTGGAAAGACTCTTTCTTGCACTGAGGTCTGCTTATTGTAAATATCTTGTACTTGTTTGAACACCTTTTAATGTTAAAGTCGGCCTTTGTGCTTTTCAGTGTTGGAAAGACTCTTTCTTGCACTGAGGTCTGCTTATTGTAAATATCTTGTACTTGTTTGAACACCTTTTAATGTTAAAGTCAGCCTTTGTGCTTTTCAGTGTTGGAAAGACTCTTTCTTGCACTGAGGTCTACTTATTGTAAATATCTTGTACTTGTTTGAACACCTTTTAATGTTAAAGTCGGCTTCTGTTCATTTCAGTGTTGGAAAGACTCTTTCTTGAACTGAGGTCTGCTTATTGTAAATATCTTGTACTTGTTTGAACACCTTTTAATGTTAAAGTCAGCCTTTGTGCTTTTCAGTGTTGGAAAGACTCTTTCTTGCACTGAGGTCTGCTTATTGTAAATATCTTGTACTTGTTTGAACACCTTTTAATGTTAGAGTCAGCCTTTGTGCTTTTCAGTGTTGGAAAGACTCTTTCTTGCACTGAGGTCTGCTTATTGTAAATATCTTGTACTTCTTTGAACACCTTTTAATGTTAAAGTCGGCCTTTGTGCATTTCAGTGTTGGAAAGACTCTTTCTTGCACTGAGGTCTGCTTATTGTAAATATCTTGTACTTGTTTTTACACCTTTTAATGTTAAAGTCGGCCTCTATTTTTTCAGTGTTGGAAAGACTCTTTCTGCTTATTGTAAATATCTTGTACTTGTTTGAACACCTTTTAATGTTAAAATCGGCCTCTATTTTTTCAGTGTTGGAAAGACTCTTTCTGCTTATTGTAAATATCTTGTACTTGTTTTTACACCTTTTAATGTTAAAGTCGGCCTCTGTGCTTTTCAGTGTTGGAAAGACTCTTTCTTGCACTGAGGTCTGCTTATTGTAAATATCTTGTACTTGTTTGAACACCTTTTAATGTTAAAGTCGGCCTTTGTGCTTTTCAGTGTTGGAAAGACTCTTTCTTGCACTGAGGTCTGCTTATTGTAAATATCTTGTACTTGTTTTTACACCTTTTAATGTTAAAGTCGGCCTTTGTGCATTTCAGTGTTGGAAAGACGCTTTCTTGTACTGAGGTCTGCTTATTGTAAATATCTTGTACTTGTTTGAACACCTTTTAATGTTAAAGTCAGCCTTTGTGCTTTTCAGTGTTGGAAAGACTCTTTCTTGCACTGAGGTCTGCTTATTGTAAATATCTTGTACTTGTTTTTACACCTTTTAATGTTAAAGTCGGCCTTTGTGCTTTTCAGTGTTGGAAAGACTCTTTCTTGCACTGAGGTCTGCTTATTGTAAATATCTTGTACTTGTTTGAACACCTTTTAATGTTAAAGTCAGCCTCTGTGCTTTTCAGTGTTGGAAAGAGTCTTTCTTGCACTGAGGTCTACTTATTGTAAATATCTTTTACTTGTTTTTACACCTTTTAATGTTAAAGTCGGCCTCTGTTCATTTCAGTGTTGGAAAGACTCTTTCTTGCACTGAGGTCTACTTATTGTAAATATCTTTTACTTGTTTTTACACCTTTTAATGTTAGAGTCAGCCTTTGTGCATTTCAGTGTTGGAAAGACTCTTTCTTGCACTGAGGTCTGCTTATTGTAAATATCTTGTACTTGTTTTTACACCTTTTAATATTAGAGTCAGCCTTTGTGCTTTTCAGTGTTGGAAAGACTCTTTCTTGCACTGAGGTCTGCTTATTGTAAATATCTTGTACTTGTTTTTACACCTTTTAATGTTAAAGTCAGCCTTTGTGCTTTTCAGTGTTGGAAAGACTCTTTCTTGCACTGAGGTCTGCTTATTGTAAATATCTTGTACTTGTTTTTACACCTTTTAATGTTAAAGTCAGCCTTTGTGCTTTTCAGTGTTGGAAAGACTCTTTCTTGCACTGAGGTCTGCTTATTGTAAATATCTTGTACTTGTTTTTACACCTTTTAATGTTAAAGTCAGCCTTTGTGCTTTTCAGTGTTGGAAAGACTCTTTCTTGCACTGAGGTCTGCTTATTGTAAATATCTTGTACTTGTTTTTACACCTTTTAATGTTAAAGTCGGCCTTTGTGCTTTTCAGTGTTGGAAAGACTCTTTCTTGCACTGAGGTCTGCTTATTGTAAATATCTTGTACTTGTTTTTACACCTTTTAATGTTAAAGTCAGCCTTTGTGCTTTTCAGTGTTGGAAAGACTCTTTCTTGCACTGAGGTCTGCTTATTGTAAATATCTTGTACTTGTTTTTACACCTTTTAATGTTAAAGTCAGCCTTTGTGCTTTTCAGTGTTGGAAAGACTCTTTCTTGCACTGAGGTCTGCTTATTGTAAATATCTTGTACTTGTTTTTACACCTTTTAATGTTAGAGTCAGCCTTTGTGCTTTTCAGTGTTGGAAAGACTCTTTCTTGCACTGAGGTCTGCTTATTGTAAATATCTTGTACTTCTTTGAACACCTTTTAATGTTAAAGTCGGCCTTTGTGCATTTCAGTGTTGGAAAGACTCTTTCTTGCACTGAGGTCTGCTTATTGTAAATATCTTGTACTTGTTTTTACACCTTTTAATGTTAAAGTCGGCCTCTGTGCATTTCAGTGTTGGAAAGACTCTTTCTTGCACTGAGGTCTGCTTATTGTAAATATCTTGTACTTGTTTTTACACCTTTTAATGTTAAAGTCGGCCTTTGTGCTTTTCAGTGTTGGAAAGACTCTTTCTTGCACTGAGGTCTGCTTATTGTAAATATCTTGTACTTGTTTGAACACCTTTTAATGTTAGAGTCAGCCTTTGTGCTTTTCAGTGTTGGAAAGACTCTTTCTTGCACTGAGGTCTGCTTATTGTAAATATCTTGTACTTCTTTGAACACCTTTTAATGTTAAAGTCGGCCTTTGTGCATTTCAGTGTTGGAAAGACTCTTTCTTGCACTGAGGTCTGCTTATTGTAAATATCTTGTACTTGTTTTTACACCTTTTAATGTTAAATTTTTCCTTTGTGCATTTCAGTGTTGGAAAGACTCTTTCTTGCACTGAGGTCTGCTTATTGTAAATATCTTGTACTTGTTTTTACACCTTTTAATGTTAAAGTCGGCCTTTGTGCTTTTCAGTGTTGGAAAGACTCTTTCTTGCACTGAGGTTTGCTTATTGTAAATATCTTGTACTTGTTTTTACACCTTTTAATGTTAAAGTCGGCCTTTGTGCATTTCAGTGTTGGAAAGACGCTTTCTTGTACTGAGGTCTGCTTATTGTAAATATCTTGTACTTGTTTGAACACCTTTTAATGTTAAAGTCAGCCTTTGTGCTTTTCAGTGTTGGAAAGACTCTTTCTTGCACTGAGGTCTGCTTATTGTAAATATCTTGTACTTGTTTTTACACCTTTTTCATTCAAATTCCGTTGTTTTCATTCTAATTCTGTTGTTTGTTTTAAACTTCCATAGTTATCATTCAAATTCTGTTGTTTTCATTCAAACCCTGTTCTGTACATTCTAATTCCGTTGTTTTCATTCAAATTCCGTTGTTTTCATTCTAATTCTGTTGTTTGTTTTAAACTTCCATTGTTTTCATTCAAATTCCGTTGTTTTCATTCTAATTCTGTTGTTTGTTTTAAACTTCCATAGTTATCATTCAAATTCTGTTGTTTTCATTTAAATTCGTTGTTTTGATTTAAATTCTGTTCTGTACATTCTAATTCCGTTGTTTTCATTCAAATTCCACTGTTTTCATTCTAATTCTGTTGTTTGTTTTAAGCTTCCATTGTTTTCATTCAAATTCTGTTCTGTTCATTCTAATTCCGTTGTTTTCTTTCAGTCTCTGTTCTGTACATTCTAATTCTGTTGTTTTCATTCAAATTCCGTTGTTTTCATTCAAACCCTGTTCTGTACATTCTAATTCCGTTTTTTTCATTCAAATTCCGTTTTTTTCATTCAAATTCCGTTGTTTTCATTCAAATTCCGCTGTTTTCATTCTAATTCTGTTGTTTGTTTTAAGCTTCCATTGTTTTCATTCAAATTCTGTTCTGTTCATTCTAATTCCGTTGTTTTCATTCAGTCTCTGTTCTGTACATTCTAATTCTGTTGTTTTCATTCAAATTACATTGTTTTGATTCAAATTCTGTTCTGTTCATTCTAATTCCATTGTTTTCATTCAAATTCCGTTGTTTTGATTTAAATTCTGTTCTGTTCATTCTAATTCCGTTGTTTTCATTCAGTCTCTGTTCTGTACATTCTAATTCTGTTGTTTTCATTCAAATTCCGTTGTTTTCATTCAAACCCTTTTCTGTACATTCTAATTCCGTTGTTTTCATTCAAATTCCGTTGTTTTCATTCTAATTCTGTTGTTTTCATTTAAATTCGTTGTTTTGATTTAAATTCTGTTCTGTACATTCTAATTCCGTTGTTTTCATTCAAATTCCGCTGTTTTCATTCTAATTCTGTTGTTTGTTTTAAGCTTCCATTGTTTTCATTCAAATTCTGTTCTGTTCATTCTAATTCCGTTGTTTTCTTTCAGTCTCTGTTCTGTACATTCTAATTCTGTTGTTTTCATTCAAATTACATTGTTTTGATTCAAATTCTGTTCTGTTCATTCTAATTCCATTGTTTTCATTCAAATTCCGTTGTTTTCATTCAAATTCTGTTGTTTTCATTTAAATTCGTTGTTTTGATTTAAATTCTGTTCTGTACATTCTAATTCCGTTGTTTTCATTCAAATTCCGCTGTTTTCATTCTAATTCTGTTGTTTGTTTTAAGCTTCCATTGTTTTCATTCAAATTCTGTTCTGTTCATTCTAATTCCATTGTTTTCATTCAGTCTCTGTTCTGTACATTCTAATTCTGTTGTTTTCATTCAAATTACATTGTTTTGATTCAAATTCTGTTCTGTTCATTCTAATTCCATTGTTTTCATTCAAATTCCGTTCTGTTCATTCTAATTCCATTGTTTTCATTCAAATTCCGTTGTTTTCATTCAAACCCTGTTCTGTACATTCTAATTCCGTTGTTTTCATTCAAATTCCGTTGTTTTCATTCTAATTCTGTTGTTTTCATTTAAATTCGTTGTTTTGATTTAAATTCTGTTCTGTACATTCTAATTCCGTTGTTTTCATTCAAATTCCGTTGTTTTCATTCTAATTCTGTTGTTTTCATTTAAATTCGTTGTTTTGATTTAAATTCTGTTCTGTACATTCTAATTCCGTTGTTTTCATTCAAATTCCGCTGTTTTCATTCTAATTCTGTTGTTTGTTTTAAGCTTCCATTGTTTTCATTCAAATTCTGTTCTGTTCATTCTAATTCCGTTGTTTTCATTCAGTCTCTGTTCTGTACATTCTAATTCTGTTGTTTTCATTCAAATTACATTGTTTTGATTCAAATTCTGTTCTGTTCATTCTAATTCCATTGTTTTCATTCAAATTCCGTTGTTTTCATTCAAACCCTGTTCTGTACATTCTAATTCCGTTGTTTTCATTCAAATTCCGTTGTTTTCATTCTAATTCTGTTGTTTTCATTTAAATTCGTTGTTTTGATTTAAATTCTGTTCTGTACATTCTAATTCCGTTGTTTTCATTCAAATTCCGTTGTTTTCATTCAAATTCTGTTGTTTTCATTTAAATTCGTTGTTTTGATTTAAATTCTGTTCTGTACATTCTAATTCCGTTGTTTTCATTCAAATTCCGTTGTTTTCATTCTAATTCTGTTGTTTTCATTTAAATTCGTTGTTTTCATTTAAATTCTGTTCTGTACATTCTAATTCCGTTGTTTTCATTCAGTCTCTGTTCTGTACATTCTAATTCTGTTGTTTTCATTCAAATTACATTGTTTTGATTCAAATTCTGTTCTGTTCATTCTAATTCCATTGTTTTCATTCAAATTCCTTGTTTTCATTCTAATTCTGTTGTTTGTTTTAAGCTTCCATTGTTTTCATTCAAATTCTGTTCTGTTCATTCTAATTCCGTTGTTTTCTTTCAGTCTCTGTTCTGTACATTCTAATTCTGTTGTTTTCATTCAAATTACATTGTTTTGATTCAAATTCTGTTCTGTTCATTCTAATTCCATTGTTTTCATTCAAATTCCGTTGTTTTCATTCAAACCCTGTTCTGTACATTCTAATTCCGTTGTTTTCATTCAAATTCTGTTGTTTTCATTCAAACCCTGTTCTGTACATTCTAATTCCGTTGTTTTCATTCAAATTCCGTTGTTTTCATTCAAATTCTGTTGTTTTCATTCAAACCCTGTTCTGTACATTCTAATTCCGTTGTTTTCATTCAAATTCCGTTGTTTTCATTCTAATTCTGTTGTTTGTTTTAAACTTCCATTGTTTTCATTCAAATTCCGTTGTTTTCATTCTAATTCTGTTGTTTGTTTTAAACTTCCATGGTTATCATTCAAATTCTGTTGTTTTCATTTAAATTCGTTGTTTTGATTTAAATTCTGTTCTGTACATTCTAATTCCGTTGTTTTCATTCAAATTCTGCTGTTTTCATTCTAATTCTGTTGTTTGTTTTAAGCTTCCATTGTTTTCATTCAAATTCTGTTCTGTTCATTCTAATTCCGTTGTTTTCATTCAGTCTCTGTTCTGTACATTCTAATTCTGTTGTTTTCATTCAAATTACATTGTTTTGATTCAAATTCTGTTCTGTTCATTCTAATTCCATTGTTTTCATTCAAATTCCGTTGTTTTCATTCAAACCCTGTTCTGTACATTCTAATTCCGTTGTTTTCATTCAAATTCCGTTGTTTTCATTCTAATTCTGTTGTTTGTTTTAAACTTCCATTGTTTTCATTCAAATTCCGTTGTTTTCATTCTAATTCTGTTGTTTGTTTTAAACTTCCATAGTTATCATTCAAATTCTGTTGTTTTCATTCAAACCCTGTTCTGTACATTCTAATTCCGTTGTTTTCATTCAAATTCCGTTGTTTTCATTCTAATTCTGTTGTTTGTTTTAAACTTCCATTGTTTTCATTCAAATTCTGTTCTGTTCATTCTAATTCCGTTGTTTTCTTTCAGTCTCTGTTCTGTACATTCTAATTCTGTTGTTTTCATTCAAATTACATTGTTTTGATTCAAATTCTGTTCTGTTCATTCTAATTCCATTGTTTTCATTCAAATTCCGTTGTTTTCATTCAAACCCTGTTCTGTACATTCTAATTCCGTTGTTTTCATTCAAATTCCGTTGTTTTCATTCTAATTCTGTTGTTTGTTTTAAACTTCCATAGTTATCATTCAAATTCTGTTGTTTTCATTTAAATTCGTTGTTTTGATTCAAATTCTGCTCTGTTCATTCTAATTCCATTGTTTTCATTCAAATTCCGTTGTTTTCATTCAAACCCTGTTCTGTACATTCTAATTCCGTTGTTTTCATTCAAATTCCGTTGTTTTCATTCTAATTCTGTTGTTTTCATTTAAATTCGTTGTTTTGATTTAAATTCTGTTCTGTACATTCTAATTCCGTTGTTTTCATTGAAATTCCGCTGTTTTCATTCTAATTCTGTTGTTTGTTTTAAGCTTCCATTGTTTTCATTCAAATTCTGTTCTGTTCATTCTAATTCCGTTGTTTTCATTCAGTCTCTGTTCTGTACATTCTAATTCTGTTGTTTTCATTCAAATTACATTGTTTTGATTCAAATTCTGTTCTGTTCATTCTAATTCCATTGTTTTCATTCAAATTCCGTTGTTTTCATTCAAACCCTGTTCTGTACATTCTAATTCCGTTGTTTTCATTCAAATTCCGTTGTTTTCATTCTAATTCTGTTGTTTTCATTTAAATTCGTTGTTTTGATTTAAATTCTGTTCTGTACATTCTAATTGCGTTGTTTTCATTCAAATTCCGTTGTTTTCATTCTAATTCTGTTGTTTTCATTTAAATTCGTTGTTTTGATTTAAATTCTGTTCTGTACATTCTAATTCCGTTGTTTTCATTCAAATTCCGCTGTTTTCATTCAAACCGTGTTCTGTACATTCTAATTCCGTTGTTTTCATTCAAATTCCGTTGTTTTCATTCTAATTCTGTTGTTTTCATTTAAATTCGTTGTTTTGATTTAAATTCTGTTCTGTACATTCTAATTCCGTTGTTTTCTTTCAAATTCCGCTGTTTTCATTCTAATTCTGTTGTTTGTTTTAAGCTTCCATTGTTTTCATTCAAATTCTGTTCTGTTCATTCTAATTCCGTTGTTTTCATTCAGTCTCTGTTCTGTACATTCTAATTCTGTTGTTTTCATTCAAATTACATTGTTTTGATTCAAATTCTGTTCTGTTCATTCTAATTCCATTGTTTTCATTCAAATTCCGTTGTTTTCATTCAAACCCTGTTCTGTACATTCTAATTCCGTTGTTTTCATTCAAATTCCGTTGTTTTCATTCTAATTCTGTTGTTTTCATTTAAATTCGTTGTTTTGATTTAAATTCTGTTCTGTACATTCTAATTCCGTTGTTTTCATTCAAATTCCGCTGTTTTCATTCAAACCCTTTTCTGTACATTCTAATTCCGTTGTTTTCATTGAAATTCCGCTGTTTTCATTCTAATTCTGTTGTTTGTTTTAAACTTCCATAGTTATCATTCAAATTCTGTTGTTTTCATTTAAATTCGTTGTTTTGATTCAAATTCTGTTCTGTTCATTCTACTTCCATTGTTTTCATTCAAATTCCGTTGTTTTCATTCAAACCCTGTTCTGTACATTCTAATTCCGTTGTTTTCATTCAAATTCCGCTGTTTTCATTCTAATTCTGTTGTTTGTTTTAAGCTTCCATTGTTTTCATTCAGATTCTGTTCTGTTCATTCTAATTCCGTTGTTTTCATTCAGTCTCTGTTCTGTACATTCTAATTCTTTTGTTTTCATTCAAATTACATTGTTTTGATTCAAATTCTGTTCTGTACATTCTAATTCCGTTGTTTTCATTCAAATTCCGTTGTTTTCATTCTAATTCTGTTGTTTTCATTTAAATTCGTTGTTTTGATTTAAATTCTGTTCTGTACATTCTAATTCCGTTGTTTTCATTCAAATTCCGCTGTTTTCATTCAAACCCTTTTCTGTACATTCTAATTCCGTTGTTTTCATTGAAATTCCGCTGTTTTCATTCTAATTCTGTTGTTTGTTTTAAACTTCCATAGTTATCATTCAAATTCTGTTGTTTTCATTTAAATTCGTTGTTTTGATTCAAATTCTGTTCTGTTCATTCTACTTCCATTGTTTTCATTCAAATTCCGTTGTTTTCATTCAAACCCTGTTCTGTACATTCTAATTCCGTTGTTTTCATTCAAATTCCGCTGTTTTCATTCTAATTCTGTTGTTTGTTTTAAGCTTCCATTGTTTTCATTCAGATTCTGTTCTGTTCATTCTAATTCCGTTGTTTTCATTCAGTCTCTGTTCTGTACATTCTAATTCTTTTGTTTTCATTCAAATTACATTGTTTTGATTCAAATTCTGTTCTGTACATTCTAATTCCGTTGTTTTCATTCAAATTCCGTTGTTTTCATTCTAATTCTGTTGTTTTCATTTAAATTCGTTGTTTTGATTTAAATTCTGTTCTGTACATTCTAATTCCGTTGTTTTCATTCAAATTCCGCTGTTTTCATTCTAATTCTGTTGTTTGTTTTAAGCTTCCATTGTTTTCATTCAAATTCTGTTCTGTTCATTCTAATTCCGTTGTTTTCATTCAGTCTCTGTTCTGTACATTCTAATTCTGTTGTTTTCATTCAAATTACATTGTTTTGATTCAAATTCTGTTCTGTTCATTCTAATTCCATTGTTTTCATTCAAATTCCGTTGTTTTCATTCAAACCCTGTTCTGTACATTCTAATTCCGTTGTTTTCATTCAAATTCCGTTGTTTTCATTCTAATTCTGTTGTTTTCATTTAAATTCGTTGTTTTGATTTAAATTCTGTTCTGTACATTCTAATTCCGTTGTTTTCATTCAAATTCCGTTGTTTTCATTCTAATTCTGTTGTTTTCATTTAAATTCGTTGTTTTGATTTAAATTCTGTTCTGTACATTCTAATTCCGTTGTTTTCATTCAAATTCCGCTGTTTTCATTCTAATTCTGTTGTTTGTTTTAAGCTTCCATTGTTTTCATTCAAATTCTGTTCTGTTCATTCTAATTCCGTTGTTTTCATTCAGTCTCTGTTCTGTACATTCTAATTCTGTTGTTTTCATTCAAATTACATTGTTTTGATTCAAATTCTGTTCTGTTCATTCTAATTCCATTGTTTTCATTCAAATTCGTTGTTTTTATTTAAATTCTGTTCTGTACATTCTAATTCCGTTGTTTTCATTCAAATTCCGCTGTTTTCATTCTAATTCTGTTGTTTGTTTTAAGCTTCCATTGTTTTCATTCAAATTCTGTTCTGTTAATTCTAATTCCCTTGTTTTCTTTCAGTCTCTGTTCTGTTCATTCTAATTCCATTGTTTTCATTCAAATTCCGTTGTTTTCATTCTAATTCTGTTGTTTTCATTTAAATTCGTTGTTTTGATTTAAATTCTGTTCTGTACATTCTAATTCCGTTGTTTTCATTCAAATTCCGTTGTTTTCATTCTAATTCTGTTGTTTTCATTTAAATTCGTTGTTTTGATTTAAATTCTGTTCTGTACATTCTAATTCCGTTGTTTTCATTCAGTCTCTGTTCTGTACATTCTAATTCTGTTGTTTTCATTCAAATTACATTGTTTTGATTCAAATTCTGTTCTGTTCATTCTAATTCCATTGTTTTCATTCAAATTCCTTGTTTTCATTCTAATTCTGTTGTTTGTTTTAAGCTTCCATTGTTTTCATTCAAATTCTGTTCTGTTCATTCTAATTCCGTTGTTTTCTTTCAGTCTCTGTTCTGTACATTCTAATTCTGTTGTTTTCATTCAAATTACATTGTTTTGATTCAAATTCTGTTCTGTTCATTCTAATTCCATTGTTTTCATTCAAATTCCGTTGTTTTCATTCAAACCCTGTTCTGTACATTCTAATTCCGTTGTTTTCATTCAAATTCTGTTGTTTTCATTCAAACCCTGTTCTGTACATTCTAATTCCGTTGTTTTCATTCAAATTCCGTTGTTTTCATTCAAATTCTGTTGTTTTCATTCAAACCCTGTTCTGTACATTCTAATTCCGTTGTTTTCATTCAAATTCCGTTGTTTTCATTCTAATTCTGTTGTTTGTTTTAAACTTCCATTGTTTTCATTCAAATTCCGTTGTTTTCATTCTAATTCTGTTGTTTGTTTTAAACTTCCATGGTTATCATTCAAATTCTGTTGTTTTCATTTAAATTCGTTGTTTTGATTTAAATTCTGTTCTGTACATTCTAATTCCGTTGTTTTCATTCAAATTCCGCTGTTTTCATTCTAATTCTGTTGTTTGTTTTAAGCTTCCATTGTTTTCATTCAAATTCTGTTCTGTTCATTCTAATTCCGTTGTTTTCATTCAGTCTCTGTTCTGTACATTCTAATTCTGTTGTTTTCATTCAAATTACATTGTTTTGATTCAAATTCTGTTCTGTTCATTCTAATTCCATTGTTTTCATTCAAATTCCGTTGTTTTCATTCAAACCCTGTTCTGTACATTCAAATTCCGTTGTTTTCATTCAAATTCCGTTGTTTTCATTCTAATTCTGTTGTTTTCATTTAAATTCGTTGTTTTGATTTAAATTCTGTTCTGTATATTCTAATTCCGTTGTTTTCATTCAAATTCCGCTGTTTTCATTCTAATTCTGTTGTTTGTTTTAAGCTTCCATTGTTTTCATTCAAATTCTATTCTGTTCATTCTAATTCCGTTGTTTTCTTTCAGTCTCTGTTCTGTACATTCTAATTCTGTTGTTTTCATTCAAATTACATTGTTTTGATTCAAATTCTGTTCTGTTCATTCTAATTCCATTGTTTTCATTCAAATTCCGTTGTTTTCATTCAAACCCTGTTCTGTACATTCTAATTCCGTTGTTTTCATTCAAATTCCGTTGTTTTCATTCAAACCCTGTTCTGTACATTCTAATTCCGTTGTTTTCATTCAAATTCCGTTGTTTTCATTCAAATTCCGTTGTTTTCATTCTAATTCTGTTGTTTGTTTTAAACTTCCATTGTTTTCATTCAAATTCCGTTGTTTTCATTCTAATTCTGTTGTTTGTTTTAAACTTCCATAGTTATCATTCAAATTCTGTTGTTTTCATTCAAACCCTGTTCTGTACATTCTAATTCCGTTGTTTTCATTCAAATTCCGTTGTTTTCATTCTAATTCTGTTGTTTGTTTTAAACTTCCATAGTTATCATTCAAATTCTGTTGTTTTCATTTAAATTCGTTGTTTTGATTTAAATTCTGTTCTGTACATTCTAATTCCGTTGTTTTCATTCAAATTCCGCTGTTTTCATTCTAATTCTGTTGTTTGTTTTAAACTTCCATTGTTTTCATTCAAATTCTGTTCTGTTCATTCTAATTCCGTTGTTTTCTTTCAGTCTCTGTTCTGTACATTCTAATTCTGTTGTTTTCATTCAAATTACATTGTTTTGATTCAAATTCTGTTCTGTTCATTCTAATTCCATTGTTTTCATTCAAATTCCGTTGTTTTCATTCAAACCCTGTTCTGTACATTCTAATTCCGTTGTTTTCATTCAAATTCCGTTGTTTTCATTCTAATTCTGTTGTTTGTTTTAAACTTCCATAGTTATCATTCAAATTCTGTTGTTTTCATTTAAATTCGTTGTTTTGATTCAAATTCTGCTCTGTTCATTCTAATTCCATTGTTTTCATTCAAATTCCGTTGTTTTCATTCAAATTACCCTGTTCTGTACATTCTAATTCCGTTGTTTTCATTCAAATTCCGTTGTTTTCATTCTAATTCTGTTGTTTTCATTTAAATTCGTTGTTTTGATTTAAATTCTGTTCTGTACATTCTAATTCCGTTGTTTTCATTGAAATTCCGCTGTTTTCATTCTAATTCTGTTGTTTGTTTTAAGCTTCCATTGTTTTCATTCAAATTCTGTTCTGTTCATTCTAATTCCGTTGTTTTCATTCAGTCTCTGTTCTGTACATTCTAATTCTGTTGTTTTCATTCAAATTACATTGTTTTGATTCAAATTCTGTTCTGTTCATTCTAATTCCACTGTTTTCATTCAAATTCCGTTGTTTTCATTCAAACCCTGTTCTGTACATTCTAATTCCGTTGTTTTCATTCAAATTCCGTTGTTTTCATTCTAATTCTGTTGTTTTCATTTAAATTCGTTGTTTTGATTTAAATTCTGTTCTGTACATTCTAATTGCGTTGTTTTCATTGAAATTCCGTTGTTTTCATTCTAATTCTGTTGTTTTCATTTAAATTCGTTGTTTTGATTTAAATTCTGTTCTGTACATTCTAATTCCGTTGTTTTCATTCAAATTCCGCTGTTTTCATTCAAACCGTGTTCTGTACATTCTAATTCCGTTGTTTTCATTCAAATTCCGTTGTTTTCATTCTAATTCTGTTGTTTTCATTTAAATTCGTTGTTTTGATTTAAATTCTGTTCTGTACATTCTAATTCCGTTGTTTTCTTTCAAATTCCGCTGTTTTCATTCTAATTCTGTTGTTTGTTTTAAGCTTCCATTGTTTTCATTCAAATTCTGTTCTGTTCATTCTAATTCCGTTGTTTTCATTCAGTCTCTGTTCTGTACATTCTAATTCTGTTGTTTTCATTCAAATTACATTGTTTTGATTCAAATTCTGTTCTGTTCATTCTAATTCCATTGTTTTCATTCAAATTCCGTTGTTTTCATTCAAACCCTGTTCTGTACATTCTAATTCCGTTGTTTTCATTCAAATTCCGTTGTTTTCATTCTAATTCTGTTGTTTTCATTTAAATTCGTTGTTTTGATTTAAATTCTGTTCTGTACATTCTAATTCCGTTGTTTTCATTCAAATTCCGCTGTTTTCATTCAAACCCTTTTCTGTACATTCTAATTCCGTTGTTTTCATTGAAATTCCGCTGTTTTCATTCTAATTCTGTTGTTTGTTTTAAACTTCCATAGTTATCATTCAAATTCTGTTGTTTTCATTTAAATTCGTTGTTTTGATTCAAATTCTGTTCTGTTCATTCTAATTCCATTGTTTTCATTCAAATTCCGTTGTTTTCATTCAAACCCTGTTCTGTACATTCTAATTCCGTTGTTTTCATTCAAATTCCGCTGTTTTCATTCTAATTCTGTTGTTTGTTTTAAGCTTCCATTGTTTTCATTCAAATTCTGTTCTGTTCATTCTAATTCCGTTGTTTTCATTCAGTCTCTGTTCTGTACATTCTAATTCTGTTGTTTTCATTCAAATTACATTGTTTTGATTCAAATTCTGTTCTGTTCATTCTAATTCCATTGTTTTCATTCAAATTCCGTTGTTTTCATTCTAATTCTGTTGTTTTCATTTAAATTCGTTGTTTTGATTTAAATTCTGTTCTGTACATTCTAATTCCGTTGTTTTCATTCAAATTCCGTTGTTTTCATTCTAATTCTGTTGTTTTCATTTAAATTCGTTGTTTTGATTTAAATTCTGTTCTGTACATTCTAATTCCGTTGTTTTCATTCAGTCTCTGTTCTGTACATTCTAATTCTGTTGTTTTCATTCAAATTACATTGTTTTGATTCAAATTCTGTTCTGTTCATTCTAATTCCATTGTTTTCATTCAAATTCGTTGTTTTGATTTAAATTCTGTTCTGTACATTCTAATTCCGTTGTTTTCATTCAAATTCCGCTGTTTTCATTCTAATTCTGTTGTTTGTTTTAAGCTTCCATTGTTTTCATTCAAATTCTGTTCTGTTCATTCTAATTCCGTTGTTTTCATTCTAATTCTGTTGTTTGTTTTAAACTTCCATAGTTATCATTCAAATTCTGTTGTTTTCATTTAAATTCGTTGTTTTGATTCAAATTCTGTTCTGTTCATTCTAATTCCATTGTTTTCATTCAAATTCCGTTGTTTTCATTCAAACCCTGTTCTGTACATTCTAATTCCGTTGTTTTCATTCAAATTCCGTTGTTTTCATTCTAATTCTGTTGTTTTCATTTAAATTCGTTGTTTTGATTTAAATTCTGTTCTGTACATTCTAATTCTGTTGTTTTCATTTAAATTCGTTGTTTTCATTCAAATTCTGTTCTGTTCATTCTAATTCCGTTGTTTTCTTTCAGTCTCTGTTCTGTACATTCTAATTCTGTTGTTTTCATTCAAATTGCATTGTTTTGATTCAAATTCTGTTCTGTTCATTCTAATTCCATTGTTTTCATTCAAATTCCGTTGTTTTCATTCAAACCCTGTTCTGTACATTCTAATTCCGTTGTTTTCATTCAAATTCTGTTGTTTTCATTCTAATTCTGTTGTTTGTTTTAAGCTTCCATTGTTTTCATTCAAATTCTGTTCTGTTCATTCTAATTCCGTTGTTTTCATTCAGTCTCTGTTCTGTACATTCTAATTCTGTTGTTTTCATTCAAATTACATTTTTTTGTTTCAAATTCTGTTCTGTTCATTCTAATTCCATTGTTTTCATTCAAATTCCGTTGTTTTCATTCAAACCCTGTTCTGTACATTCTAATTCCGTTGTTTTCATTCAAATTCCGTTGTTTTCATTCTAATTCTGTTGTTTTCATTTAAATTCGTTGTTTTGATTTAAATTCTGTTCTGTACATTCTAATTCCGTTGTTTTCATTCAAATTCCGCTGTTTTCATTCTAATTCTGTTGTTTGTTTTAAGCTTCCATTGTTTTCATTCAAATTCTGTTCTGTTCATTCTAATTCCGTTGTTTTCTTTCAGTCTCTGTTCTGTACATTCTAATTCTGTTGTTTTCATTCAAATTACATTGTTTTGATTCAAATTCTGTTCTGTTCATTCTAATTCCGTTGTTTTCATTCAGTCTCTGTTCTGTACATTCTAATTCCGTTGTTTTCATTCAGTCTCTGTTCTGTACATTCTAATTCTGTTGTTTTCATTCAAATTACATTGTTTTCATTCAAACCCTGTTCTGTACATTCTAATTCCGTTGTTTTCATTCAAATTCCGTTGTTTTCATTCAAATTCCGTTGTTTTCATTCTAATTCTGTTGTTTGTTTTAAACTTCCATTGTTTTCATTCAAATTCCGTTGTTTTCATTCTAATTCTGTTGTTTGTTTTAAACTTCCATTGTTTTCATTCAAATTCCGTTGTTTTCATTCTAATTCTGTTGTTTTCATTTAAATTCGTTGTTTTGATTTAAATTCTGTTCTGTACATTCTAATTCCGTTGTTTTCATTCAAATTCCGCTGTTTTCATTCAAACCCTGTTCTGTACATTCTAATTCCGTTGTTTTCATTCAAATTCCGTTGTTTTCATTCTAATTCCGTTGTTTTCATTCTAATTCTGTTGTTTTCATTTAAATTCGTTGTTTTGATTTAAATTCTGTTCTGTACATTCTAATTCCGTTGTTTTCATTGAAATTCCGCTGTTTTCATTCTAATTCTGTTGTTTGTTTTAAGCTTCCATTGTTTTCATTCAAATTCTGTTCTGTTCATTCTAATTCCGTTGTTTTCATTCAGTCTCTGTTCTGTACATTCTAATTCTGTTGTTTTCATTCAAATTACATTGTTTTGATTCAAATTCTGTTCTGTTCATTCTAATTCCATTGTTTTCATTCAAATTCCGTTGTTTTCATTCAAACCCTGTTCTGTACATTCTAATTCCGTTGTTTTCATTCAAATTCCGTTGTTTTCATTCTAATTCTGTTGTTTTCATTTAAATTCGTTGTTTTGATTTAAATTCTGTTCTGTACATTCTAATTCCGTTGTTTTCATTGAAATTCCGCTGTTTTCATTCTAATTCTGTTGTTTGTTTTAAGCTTCCATTGTTTTCATTCAAATTCTGTTCTGTTCATTCTAATTCCGTTGTTTTCATTCAGTCTCTGTTCTGTACATTCTAATTCTGTTGTTTTCATTCAAATTACATTGTTTTGATTCAAATTCTGTTCTGTTCATTCTAATTCCATTGTTTTCATTCAAATTCCGTTGTTTTCATTCAAACCCTGTTCTGTACATTCTAATTCCGTTGTTTTCATTCAAATTCCGTTGTTTTCATTCTAATTCTGTTGTTTTCATTTAAATTCGTTGTTTTGATTTAAATTCTGTTCTGTACATTCTAATTCCGTTGTTTTCATTCAAATTCCGCTGTTTTCATTCAAACCCTGTTCTGTACATTCTAATTCCGTTGTTTTCATTCAAATTCCGTTGTTTTCATTCTAATTCTGTTGTTTTCATTTAAATTCGTTGTTTTGATTTAAATTCTGTTCTGTACATTCTAATTCCGTTGTTTTCATTGAAATTCCGCTGTTTTCATTAAAATTCTGTTGTTTGTTTTAAGCTTCCATTGTTTTCATTCAAATTCTGTTCTGTTCATTCTAATTCCGTTGTTTTCATTCAGTCTCTGTTCTGTACATTCTAATTCTGTTGTTTTCATTCAAATTACATTGTTTTGATTCAAATTCTGTTCTGTTCATTCTAATTCCATTGTTTTCATTCAAATTCCGTTGTTTTCATTCAAACCCTGTTCTGTACATTCTAATTCCGTTGTTTTCATTCAAATTCCGTTGTTTTCATTCTAATTCTGTTGTTTTCATTTAAATTCGTTGTTTTGATTTAAATTCTGTTCTGTACATTCTAATTCCGTTGTTTTCATTCAAATTCCGTTGTTTTCATTCTAATTCTGTTGTTTTCATTTAAATTCGTTGTTTTGATTTAAATTCTGTTCTGTACATTCTAATTCCGTTGTTTTCATTCAAATTCCGCTGTTTTCATTCAAACCCTGTTCTGTACATTCTAATTCCGTTGTTTTCATTCAAATTCCGTTGTTTTCATTCTAATTCTGTTGTTTTCATTTAAATTCGTTGTTTTGATTTAAATTCTGTTCTGTACATTCTAATTCCGTTGTTTTCATTGAAATTCTGCTGTTTTCATTCTAATTCTGTTGTTTGTTTTAAGCTTCCATTGTTTTCATTCAAATTCTGTTCTGTTCATTCTAATTCCGTTGTTTTCATTCAGTCTCTGTTCTGTACATTCTAATTCTGTTGTTTTCAATCAAATTACATTGTTTTGATTCAAATTCTGTTCTGTTCATTCTAATTCCATTGTTTTCATTCAAATTCCGTTGTTTTCATTCAAACCCTGTTCTGTACATTCTAATTCCGTTGTTTTCATTCAAATTCCGTTGTTTTCATTCTAATTCTGTTGTTTTCATTTAAATTCGTTGTTTTGATTTAAATTCTGTTCTGTACATTCTAATTCCGTTGTTTTCATTCAAATTCCGCTGTTTTCATTCAAACCCTGTTCTGTACATTCTAATTCCGTTGTTTTCATTCAAATTCCGTTGTTTTCATTCTAATTCTGTTGTTTGTTTTAAACTTCCATTGTTATCATTCAAATTCTGTTGTTTTCATTCAAATTCCGTTGTTTTCATTCAAACCCTGTTCTGTACATTCTAATTCCGTTGTTTTCATTCAAATTCCGTTGTTTTCATTCTAATTCTGTTGTTTTCATTTAAATTCGTTGTTTTGATTTAAATTCTGTTCTGTACATTCTAATTCCGTTGTTTTCATTGAAATTCCGCTGTTTTCATTCTAATTCTGTTGTTTGTTTTAAGCTTCCATTGTTTTCATTCAAATTCTGTTCTGTACATTCTAATTCCGTTGTTTTCATTCAGTCTCTGTTCTGTACATTCTAATTCTGTTGTTTTCATTCAAATTACATTGTTTTGATTCAAATTCTGTTCTGTTCATTCTAATTCCATTGTTTTCATTCAAATTCCGTTGTTTTCATTCAAACCCTGTTCTGTACATTCTAATTCCGTTGTTTTCATTCAAATTCCGTTGTTTTCATTCTAATTCTGTTGTTTTCATTTAAATTCGTTGTTTTGATTTAAATTCTGTTCTGTACATTCTAATTCCGTTGTTTTCATTCAAATTCCGCTGTTTTCATTCAAACCCTGTTCTGTACATTCTAATTCCGTTGTTTTCATTCAAATTCCGTTGTTTTCATTCTAATTCTGTTGTTTTCATTTAAATTCGTTGTTTTGATTTAAATTCTGTTCTGTACATTCTAATTCCGTTGTTTTCATTCAAATTCCGCTGTTTTCATTCTAATTCTGTCTTTTGTTTTAAGCTTCCATTTTTTTCATTCAAATTCTGTTCTGTTCATTCTAATTCCGTTGTTTTCATTCAGTCTCTGTTCTGTACATTCTAATTCTGTTGTTTTCATTCAAATTACATTGTTTTGATTCAAATTCTGTTCTGTTCATTCTAATTCCATTGTTTTCATTCAAATTCCGTTGTTTTCATTCAAACCCTGTTCTGTACATTCTAATTCCGTTGTTTTCATTCAAATTCCGTTGTTTTCATTCAAACCCTGTTCTGTACATTCTAATTCCGTTGTTTTCATTCAAATTCCGTTGTTTTCATTCTAATTCTGTTGTTTGTTTTAAACTTCCATTGTTTTCATTCAAATTCCGTTGTTTTCATTCTAATTCTGTTGTTTGTTTTAAACTTCCATAGTTATCATTCAAATTCTGTTGTTTTCATTCAAATTCCGTTGTTTTCATTCAAACCCTGTTCTGTACATTCTAATTCCGTTGTTTTCATTCTAATTCTGTTGTTTTCATTTAAATTCGTTGTTTTGATTTAAATTCTGTTCTGTACATTCTAATTCCGTTGTTTTCATTGAAATTCCGCTGTTTTCATTCTAATTCTGTTGTTTGTTTTAAGCTTCCATTGTTTTCATTCAAATTCTGTTCTGTTCATTCTAATTCCATTGTTTTCATTCAGTCTCTGTTCTGTACATTCTAATTCTGTTGTTTTCATTCAAATTACATTGTTTTGATTCAAATTCTGTTCTGTTCATTCTAATTCCATTGTTTTCATTCAAATTCCGTTGTTTTCATTCAAACCCTGTTCTGTACATTCTAATTCCGTTGTTTTCATTCAAATTCCGTTGTTTTCATTCTAATTCTGTTGTTTTCATTTAAATTCGTTGTTTTGATTTAAATTCTGTTCTGTACATTCTAATTCCGTTGTTTTCATTCAAATTCCGTTGTTTTCATTCTAATTCTGTTGTTTTCATTTAAATTCGTTGTTTTGATTTAAATTCTTTTCTGTACATTCTAATTCCGTTGTTTTCATTCAAATTCCGCTGTTTTCATTCTAATTCTGTTGTTTGTTTTAAGCTTCCATTGTTTTCATTCAAATTCTGTTCTGTACATTCTAATTCTGTTGTTTTCATTCAAATTACATTGTTTTGATTCAAATTCTGTTCTGTTCATTCTAATTCCATTGTTTTCATTCAAATTCGTTGTTTTGATTTAAATTCTGTTCTGTACATTCTAATTCCGTTGTTTTCATTCAAATTCCGTTGTTTGTTTTAAGCTTCCATTGTTTTCATTCAAATTCTGTTCTGTTCATTCTAATTCCGTTGTTTTCTTTCAGTCTCTGTTCTGTACATTCTAATTCTGTTGTTTTCATTCAAATTACATTGTTTTGATTCAAATTCTGTTCTGTTCATTCTAATTCCATTGTTTTCATTCAAATTCCGTTGTTTTCATTCTAATTCTGTTGTTTTCATTTAAATTCGTTGTTTCGATTTAAATTCTGTTCTGTACATTCTAATTCCGTTGTTTTCATTCAAATTCCGCTGTTTTCATTCTAATTCTGTTGTTTGTTTTAAGCTTCCATTGTTTTCATTCAAATTCTGTTCTGTTCATTCTAATTCCGTTGTTTTCTTTCAGTCTCTGTTCTGTACATTCTAATTCTGTTGTTTTCATTCAAATTACATTGTTTTGATTCAAATTCTGTTCTGTTCATTCTAATTCCATTGTTTTCATTCAAATTCCGTTGTTTTCATTCAAACCCTGTTCTGTACATTCTAATTCCGTTGTTTTCATTCAAATTCCGTTGTTGTCATTCTAATTCTGTTGTTTGTTTTAAACTTCCATAGTTATCATTCAAATTCTGTTGTTTTCATTTAAATTCGTTGTTTTGATTCAAATTCTGTTCTGTTCATTCTAATTCCATTGTTTTCATTCAAATTCCGTTGTTTTCATTCAAACCCTGTTCTGTACATTCTAATTCCATTGTTTTCATTCAAATTCCGTTGTTTTCATTCTAATTCTGTTGTTTTCATTTAAATTCGTTGTTTTGATTTAAATTCTGTTCTGTACATTCTAATTCCGTTGTTTTCATTCAAATTCCGCTGTTTTCATTCTAATTCTGTTGTTTGTTTTAAGCTTCCATTGTTTTCATTCAAATTCTGTTCTCTTCATTCTAATTCCGTTGTTTTCATTCAGTCTCTGTTCTGTACATTCTAATTCTGTTGTTTTCATTCAAATTACATTGTTTTGATTCAAATTCTGTTCTGTTCATTCTAATTCCATTGTTTTCATTCAAATTCCGTTGTTTTCATTCAAACCCTGTTCTGTACATTCTAATTCCGTTGTTTTCATTCAAATTCCGTTGTTTTCATTCTAATTCTGTTGTTTTCATTTAAATTCGTTGTTTTGATTTAAATTCTGTTCTATACATTCTAATTCCGTTGTTTTCATTCAAATTCCGCTGTTTTCATTCTAATTCTGTTGTTTGTTTTAAGCTTCCATTGTTTTCATTCAAATTCTGTTCTGTTCATTCTAATTCCGTTGTTTTCATTCAAATTACATTGTTTTGATTCAAATTCTGTTCTGTTCATTGTAATTCCATTGTTTTCATTCAAATTCCGTTGTTTTCATTCAAACCCTGTTCTGTACATTCTAATTCCGTTGTTTTCATTCAAATTCTGTTGTTTTCATTCAAACCCTGTTCTGTACATTCTAATTCCGTTGTTTTCATTCAAATTCCGTTGTTTTCATTCTAATTCTGTTGTTTGTTTTAAGCTTCCATTGTTTTCATTCAAATTCTGTTCTGTTCATTCTAATTCCGTTGTTTTCATTCAGTCTCTGTTCTGTACATTCTAATTCTGTTGTTTTCATTCAAATTACATTGTTTTCATTCAAATTCTGTTCTGTTCATTCTAATTCCATTGTTTTCATTCAAATTCCGTTGTTTTCATTCAAACCCTGTTCTGTACATTCTAATTCCGTTGTTTTCATTCAAATTCCGTTGTTTTCATTCTAATTCTGTTGTTTTCATTTAAATTCGTTGTTTTGATTTAAATTCTGTTCTGTACATTCTAATTCCGTTGTTTTCATTCAAATTCCGTTGTTTTCATTCTAATTCTGTTGTTTTCATTTAAATTCGTTGTTTTGATTTAAATTCTGTTCTGTACATTCTAATTCCGTTGTTTTCATTCAGTCTCTGTTCTGTACATTCTAATTCTGTTGTTTTCATTCAAATTACATTGTTTTGATTCAAATTCTGTTCTGTTCATTCTAATTCCATTGTTTTCATTCAAATTCGTTGTTTTGATTTAAATTCTGTTCTGTACATTCTAATTCCGTTGTTTTCATTCAAATTCCGTTGTTTTCATTCTAATTCTGTTGTTTTCATTTAAATTCGTTGTTTTGATTTAAATTCTGTTCTGTACATTCTAATTCCGTTGTTTTCTTTCAGTCTCTGTTCTGTACATTCTAATTCTGTTGTTTTCATTCAAATTACATTGTTTTGATTCAAATTCTGTTCTGTTCATTCTAATTCCATTGTTTTCATTCAAATTCCGTTGTTTTCATTCTAATTCTGTTGTTTTCATTTAAATTCGTTGTTTCGATTTAAATTCTGTTCTGTACATTCTAATTCCGTTGTTTTCATTCAAATTCCGCTGTTTTCATTCTAATTCTGTTGTTTGTTTTAAGCTTCCATTGTTTTCATTTAAATTCTGTTCTGTTCATTCTAATTCCGTTGTTTTCTTTCAGTCTCTGTTCTGTACATTCTAATTCTGTTGTTTTCATTCAAATTACATTGTTTTGATTCAAATTCTGTTCTGTTCATTCTAATTCCATTGTTTTCATTCAAATTCCGTTGTTTTCATTCAAACCCTGTTCTGTACATTCTAATTCCGTTGTTTTCATTCAAATTCCGTTGTTGTCATTCTAATTCTGTTGTTTGTTTTAAACTTCCATAGTTATCATTCAAATTCTGTTGTTTTCATTTAAATTCGTTGTTTTGATTCAAATTCTGTTCTGTTCATTCTAATTCCATTGTTTTCATTCAAATTCCGTTGTTTTCATTCAAACCCTGTTCTGTACATTCTAATTCCGTTGTTTTCATTCAAATTCCGTTGTTTTCATTCTAATTCTGTTGTTTTCATTTAAATTCGTTGTTTTGATTTAAATTCTGTTCTGTACATTCTAATTCCGTTGTTTTCATTCAAATTCCGTTGTTTTCATTCTAATTCTGTTGTTTTCATTTAAATTCGTTGTTTTCATTTAAATTCTGTTCTGTACATTCTAATTCCGTTGTTTTCATTCAGTCTCTGTTCTGTACATTCTAATTCCGTTGTTTTCATTCAAATTCCGTTGTTTTCATTCTAATTCTGTTGTTTGTTTTAAGCTTCCATTGTTTTCATTCAAATTCTGTTCTGTTCATTCTAATTCCGTTGTTTTCATTCAGTCTCTGTTCTGTACATTCTAATTCTGTTGTTTTCATTCAAATTACATTGTTTTGATTCAAATTCTGTTCTGTTCATTCTAATTCCATTGTTTTCATTCAAATTCCGTTGTTTTCATTCAAACCCTGTTCTGTACATTCTAATTCCGTTGTTTTCATTCTAATTCTGTTGTTTTCATTTAAATTCGTTGTTTTGATTTAAATTCTGTTCTGTACATTCTAATTCCGTTGTTTTCATTCAAATTCCGCTGTTTTCATTCTAATTCTGTTGTTTGTTTTAAGCTTCCATTGTTTTCATTCAAATTCTGTTCTGTTCATTCTAATTCCGTTGTTTTCATTCAGTCTCTGTTCTGTACATTCTAATTCTGTTGTTTTCATTCAAATTACATTGTTTTGATTCAAATTCTGTTCTGTTCATTCTAATTCCATTGTTTTCATTCAAATTCCGTTGTTTTCATTCAAACCCTGTTCTGTACATTCTAATTCCGTTGTTTTCATTCAAATTCCGTTGTTTTCATTCTAATTCTGTTGTTTTCATTTAAATTCGTTGTTTTGATTTAAATTCTGTTCTATACATTCTAATTCCGTTGTTTTCATTCAAATTCCGCTGTTTTCATTCTAATTCTGTTGTTTGTTTTAAGCTTCCATTGTTTTCATTCAAATTCTGTTCTGTTCATTCTAATTCCGTTGTTTTCATTCAAATTACATTGTTTTGATTCAAATTCTGTTCTGTTCATTCTAATTCCATTGTTTTCATTCAAATTCCGTTGTTTTCATTCAAACCCTGTTCTGTACATTCTAATTCCGTTGTTTTCATTCAGTCTCTGTTCTGTACATTCTAATTCCGTTGTTTTCATTCAAATTACATTGTTTTGATTCAAATTCTGTTCTGTTCATTCTAATTCCATTGTTTTCATTCAAATTCCGTTGTTTTCATTCAAACCCTGTTCTGTACATTCTAATTCCGTTGTTTTCATTCAAATTCCGTTGTTTTCATTTAAATTCGTTGTTTTGATTTAAATTCTGTTCTGTACATTCTAATTCCGTTGTTTTCATTCAAATTCCGTTGTTTTCATTCTAATTCTGTTGTTTTCATTTAAATTCGTTGTTTTGATTTAAATTCTGTTCTGTACATTCTAATTCCGTTGTTTTCATTCAGTCTCTGTTCTGTACATTCTAATTCTGTTGTTTTCATTCAAATTACATTGTTTTGATTCAAATTCTGTTCTGTTCATTCTAATTCCATTGTTTTCATTCAAATTCGTTGTTTTGATTTAAATTCTGTTCTGTACATTCTAATTCCGTTGTTTTCATTCAAATTCCGTTGTTTTCATTCTAATTCTGTTGTTTGTTTTAAGCTTCCATTGTTTTCATTCAAATTCTGTTCTGTTCATTCTAATTCCGTTGTTTTCTTTCAGTCTCTGTTCTGTACATTCTAATTCTGTTGTTTTCATTCAAATTACATTGTTTTGATTCAAATTCTGTTCTGTTCATTCTAATTCCATTGTTTTCATTCAAATTCCGTTGTTTTCATTCAAACCCTGTTCTGTACATTCTAATTCCGTTGTTTTCATTCAAATTCTGTTGTTTTCATTCAAACCCTGTTCTGTACATTCTAATTCCGTTGTTTTCATTCAAATTCCGCTGTTTTCATTCTAATTCTGTTGTTTGTTTTAAGCTTCCATTGTTTTCATTCAAATTCTGTTCTGTTCATTCTAATTCCGTTGTTTTCATTCAGTCTCTGTTCTGTACATTCTAATTCTGTTGTTTTCATTCAAATTACATTGTTTTGATTCAAATTCTGTTCTGTTCATTCTAATTCCATTGTTTTCATTCAAATTCCGTTGTTTTCATTCAAACCCTGTTCTGTACATTCTAATTCCGTTGTTTTCATTCTAATTCTGTTGTTTTCATTTAAATTCGTTGTTTTGATTTAAATTCTGTTCTGTACATTCTAATTCCGTTGTTTTCATTCAAATTCCGCTGTTTTCATTCTAATTCTGTTGTTTGTTTTAAGCTTCCATTGTTTTCATTCAAATTCTGTTCTGTTCATTCTAATTCCGTTGTTTTCTTTCAGTCTCTGTTCTGTACATTCTAATTCTGTTGTTTTCATTCAAATTACATTGTTTTGATTCAAATTCTGTTCTGTTCATTCTAATTCCGTTGTTTTCATTCAGTCTCTGTTCTGTACATTCTAATTCCGTTGTTTTCATTCAGTCTCTGTTCTGTACATTCTAATTCTGTTGTTTTCATTCAAATTACATTGTTTTCATTCAAACCCTGTTCTGTACATTCTAATTCCGTTGTTTTCATTCAAATTCCGTTGTTTTCATTCTAATTCTGTTGTTTGTTTTAAACTTCCATTGTTTTCATTCAAATTCCGTTGTTTTCATTCTAATTCTGTGGTTTGTTTTAAACTTCCATAGTTATCATTCAAATTCTGTTGTTTTCATTCAAATTCTGTTGTTTTCATTCAAACCCTATTCTGTACATTCTAATTCCGTTGTTTTCATTCAAATTCCGTTGTTTTCATTCTAATTCTGTTGTTTTCATTTAAATTCGTTGTTTTGATTTAAATTCTGTTCTGTACATTCTAATTCCGTTGTTTTCGTTGAAATTCCGCTGTTTTCATTCTAATTCTGTTGTTTGTTTTAAGCTTCCATTGTTTTCATTCAAATTCTGTTCTGTTCATTCTAATTCCGTTGTTTTCATTCAAATTCTGTTCTGTTCATTCTAATTCCGTTGTTTTCATTCAAATTACATTGTTTTGATTCAAATTCTGTTCTGTTCATTCTAATTCCATTGTTTTCATTCAAATTCCGTTGTTTTCATTCAAACCCTGTTCTGTACATTCTAATTCCGTTGTTTTCATTCAAATTCCGTTGTTTTCATTCTAATTCTGTTGTTTTCATTTAAATTCGTTGTTTTGATTTAAATTCTGTTCTGTACATTCTAATTCCGTTGTTTTCATTCAAATTCCGTTGTTTTCATTCTAATTCTGTTGTTTTCATTTAAATTCGTTGTTTTGATTTAAATTCTGTTCTGTACATTCTAATTCCGTTGTTTTCATTCAGTCTCTGTTCTGTACATTCTAATTCTGTTGTTTTCATTCAAATTACATTGTTTTGATTCAAATTCTGTTCTGTTCATTCTAATTCCATTGTTTTCATTCAAATTCGTTGTTTTGATTTAAATTCTGTTCTGTACATTCTAATTCCGTTGTTTTCATTCAAATTCCGTTGTTTTCATTCTAATTCTGTTGTTTTCATTTAAATTCGTTGTTTTGATTTAAATTCTGTTCTGTACATTCTAATTCCGTTGTTTTCATTCAAATTCCGCTGTTTTCATTCTAATTCTGTTGTTTGTTTTAAGCTTCCATTGTTTTCATTCAAATTCTGTTCTGTTCATTCTAATTCCGTTGTTTTCATTCAGTCTCTGTTCTGTACATTCTAATTCTGTTGTTTTCATTCAAATTACATTGTTTTGATTCAAATTCTGTTCTGTTCATTCTAATTCCATTGTTTTCATTCAAATTCGTTGTTTTGATTTAAATTCTGTTCTGTACATTCTAATTCCGTTGTTTTCATTCAAATTCCGCTGTTTTCATTCTAATTCTGTTGTTTGTTTTAAGCTTCCATTGTTTTCATTCAAATTCTGTTCTGTTCATTCTAATTCCGTTGTTTTCTTTCAGTCTCTGTTCTGTACATTCTAATTCTGTTGTTTTCATTCAAATTACATTGTTTTGATTCAAATTCTGTTCTGTTCATTCTAATTCCATTGTTTTCATTCAAATTCCGTTGTTTTCATTCTAATTCTGTTGTTTTCATTTAAATTCGTTGTTTCGATTTAAATTCTGTTCTGTACATTCTAATTCCGTTGTTTTCATTCAAATTCCGCTGTTTTCATTCTAATTCTGTTGTTTGTTTTAAGCTTCCATTGTTTTCATTCAAATTCTGTTCTGTTCATTCTAATTCCGTTGTTTTCTTTCAGTCTCTGTTCTGTACATTCTAATTCTGTTGTTTTCATTCAAATTACATTGTTTTGATTCAAATTCTGTTCTGTTCATTCTAATTCCATTGTTTTCATTCAAATTCCGTTGTTTTCATTCAAACCCTGTTCTGTACATTCTAATTCCGTTGTTTTCATTCAAATTCCGTTGTTGTCATTCTAATTCTGTTGTTTGTTTTAAACTTCCATAGTTATCATTCAAATTCTGTTGTTTTCATTTAAATTCGTTGTTTTGATTCAAATTCTGTTCTGTTCATTCTAATTCCATTGTTTTCATTCAAATTCCGTTGTTTTCATTCAAACCCTGTTCTGTACATTCTAATTCCGTTGTTTTCATTCAAATTCCGTTGTTTTCATTCTAATTCTGTTGTTTTCATTTAAATTCGTTGTTTTGATTTAAATTCTGTTCTGTACATTCTAATTCCGTTGTTTTCATTCAAATTCCGCTGTTTTCATTCTAATTCTGTTGTTTGTTTTAAGCTTCCATTGTTTTCATTCAAATTCTGTTCTCTTCATTCTAATTCCGTTGTTTTCATTCAGTCTCTGTTCTGTACATTCTAATTCTGTTGTTTTCATTCAAATTACATTGTTTTGATTCAAATTCTGTTCTGTTCATTCTAATTCCATTGTTTTCATTCAAATTCCGTTGTTTTCATTCAAACCCTGTTCTGTACATTCTAATTCCGTTGTTTTCATTCAAATTCCGTTGTTTTCATTCAAACCCTGTTCTGTACATTCTAATTCCGTTGTTTTCATTCAAATTCCGTTGTTTTCATTCTAATTCTGTTGTTTGTTTTAAACTTCCATTGTTTTCATTCAAATTCCGTTGTTTTCATTCTAATTCTGTTGTTTGTTTTAAACTTCCATAGTTATCATTCAAATTCTGTTGTTTTCATTCAAATTCCGTTGTTTTCATTCAAACCCTGTTCTGTACATTCTAATTCCGTTGTTTTCATTCAAATTCCGTTGTTTTCATTCTAATTCTGTTGTTTTCATTTAAATTCGTTGTTTTGATTTAAATTCTGTTCTGTACATTCTAATTCCGTTGTTTTCATTGAAATTCCGCTGTTTTCATTCTAATTCTGTTGTTTGTTTTAAGCTTCCATTGTTTTCATTCTAATTCCGTTGTTTTCTTTCAGTCTCTGTTCTGTACATTCTAATTCTGTTGTTTTCATTCAAATTACATTGTTTTGATTCAAATTCTGTTCTGTTCATTCTAATTCCATTGTTTTCATTCAAATTCCGTTGTTTTCATTCAAACCCTGTTCTGTACATTCTAATTCCGTTGTTTTCATTCAAATTCCGTTGTTTTCATTCTAATTCTGTTGTTTTCATTTAAATTCGTTGTTTTGATTTAAATTCTGTTCTGTACATTCTAATTCCGTTGTTTTCATTCAAATTCCGTTGTTTTCATTCAAATTCTGTTGTTTTCATTTAAATTCGTTGTTTTGATTTAAATTCTGTTCTGTACATTCTAATTCCGTTGTTTTCATTCAAATTCCGCTGTTTTCATTCTAATTCTGTTGTTTGTTTTAAGCTTCCATTGTTTTCATTCAAATTCTGTTCTGTTCATTCTAATTCCGTTGTTTTCATTCAGTCTCTGTTCTGTACATTCTAATTCTGTTGTTTTCATTCAAATTACATTGTTTTGATTCAAATTCTGTTCTGTTCATTCTAATTCCATTGTTTTCATTCAAATTCGTTGTTTTGATTTAAATTCTGTTCTGTACATTCTAATTCCGTTGTTTTCATTCAAATTCCGTTGTTTGTTTTAAGCTTCCATTGTTTTCATTCAAATTCTGTTCTGTTCATTCTAATTCCGTTGTTTTCTTTCAGTCTCTGTTCTGTACATTCTAATTCTGTTGTTTTCATTCAAATTACATTGTTTTGATTCAAATTCTGTTCTGTTCATTCTAATTCCATTGTTTTCATTCAAATTCCGTTGTTTTCATTCTAATTCTGTTGTTTTCATTTAAATTCGTTGTTTCGATTTAAATTCTGTTCTGTACATTCTAATTCCGTTGTTTTCATTCAAATTCCGCTGTTTTCATTCTAATTCTGTTGTTTGTTTTAAGCTTCCATTGTTTTCATTCAAATTCTGTTCTGTTCATTCTAATTCCGTTGTTTTCATTCAGTCTCTGTTCTGTACATTCTAATTCTGTTGTTTTCATTCAAATTACATTGTTTTGATTCAAATTCTGTTCTGTTCATTCTAATTCCATTGTTTTCATTCAAATTCCGTTGTTTTCATTCAAACCCTGTTCTGTACATTCTAATTCCGTTGTTTTCATTCTAATTCTGTTGTTTTCATTTAAATTCGTTGTTTTGATTTAAATTCTGTTCTGTACATTCTAATTCCGTTGTTTTCATTCAAATTCCGCTGTTTTCATTCTAATTCTGTTGTTTGTTTTAAGCTTCCATTGTTTTCATTCAAATTCTGTTCTGTTCATTCTAATTCCGTTGTTTTCTTTCAGTCTCTGTTCTGTACATTCTAATTCTGTTGTTTTCATTCAAATTACATTGTTTTGATTCAAATTCTGTTCTGTTCATTCTAATTCCGTTGTTTTCATTCAGTCTCTGTTCTGTACATTCTAATTCCGTTGTTTTCATTCAGTCTCTGTTCTGTACATTCTAATTCTGTTGTTTTCATTCAAATTACATTGTTTTCATTCAAACCCTGTTCTGTACATTCTAATTCCGTTGTTTTCATTCAAATTCCGTTGTTTTCATTCTAATTCTGTTGTTTGTTTTAAACTTCCATTGTTTTCATTCAAATTCCGTTGTTTTCATTCTAATTCTGTGGTTTGTTTTAAACTTCCATAGTTATCATTCAAATTCTGTTGTTTTCATTCAAATTCTGTTGTTTTCATTCAAACCCTATTCTGTACATTCTAATTCCGTTGTTTTCATTCAAATTCCGTTGTTTTCATTCTAATTCTGTTGTTTTCATTTAAATTCGTTGTTTTGATTTAAATTCTGTTCTGTACATTCTAATTCCGTTGTTTTCATTGAAATTCCGCTGTTTTCATTCTAATTCTGTTGTTTGTTTTAAGCTTCCATTGTTTTCATTCAAATTCTGTTCTGTTCATTCTAATTCCGTTGTTTTCATTCAGTCTCTGTTCTGTACATTCTAATTCTGTTGTTTTCATTCAAATTACATTGTTTTGATTCAAATTCTGTTCTGTTCATTCTAATTCCATTGTTTTCATTCAAATTCCGTTGTTTTCATTCAAACCCTGTTCTGTACATTCTAATTCCGTTGTTTTCATTCAAATTCCGTTGTTTTCATTCTAATTCTGTTGTTTTCATTCAAATTCCGTTGTTTTCATTCTAATTCGTTGTTTTGATTTAAATTCTGTTCTGTACATTCTAATTCCGTTGTTTTCATTCAAATTCCGTTGTTTGTTTTAAGCTTCCATTGTTTTCATTCAAATTCTGTTCTGTTCATTCTAATTCCGTTGTTTTCTTTCAGTCTCTGTTCTGTACATTCTAATTCTGTTGTTTTCATTCAAATTACATTGTTTTGATTCAAATTCTGTTCTGTTCATTCTAATTCCATTGTTTTCATTCAAATTCCGTTGTTTTCATTCTAATTCTGTTGTTTTCATTTAAATTCGTTGTTTCGATTTAAATTCTGTTCTGTACATTCTAATTCCGTTGTTTTCATTCTAATTCCGCTGTTTTCATTCTAATTCTGTTGTTTGTTTTAAGCTTCCATTGTTTTCATTCAAATTCTGTTCTGTTCATTCTAATTCCGTTGTTTTCTTTCAGTCTCTGTTCTGTACATTCTAATTCTGTTGTTTTCATTCAAATTACATTGTTTTGATTCAAATTCTGTTCTGTTCATTCTAATTCCATTGTTTTCATTCAAATTCCGTTGTTTTCATTCAAACCCTGTTCTGTTCATTCTAATTCCATTGTTTTCATTCAAATTCCGTTGTTTTCATTCAAACCCTGTTCTGTACATTCAAATTCCGTTGTTTTCATTCTAATTCTGTTGTTTTCATTTAAATTCGTTGTTTTGATTTAAATTCTGTTCTGTACATTCTAATTCCGTTGTTTTCATTCAAATTCCGCTGTTTTCATTCTAATTCTGTTGTTTGTTTTAAGCTTCCATTGTTTTCATTCAAATTCTGTTCTCTTCATTCTAATTCCGTTGTTTTCATTCAGTCTCTGTTCTGTACATTCTAATTCTGTTGTTTTCATTCAAATTACATTGTTTTGATTCAAATTCTGTTCTGTTCATTCTAATTCCATTGTTTTCATTCAAATTCCGTTGTTTTCATTCAAACCCTGTTCTGTACATTCTAATTCCGTTGTTTTCATTCAAATTCCGTTGTTTTCATTCAAACCCTGTTCTGTACATTCTAATTCCGTTGTTTTCATTCAAATTCCGCTGTTTTCATTCAAACCCTGTTCTGTACATTCTAATTCCGTTGTTTTCATTCAAATTCCGTTGTTTTCATTCTAATTCTGTTGTTTGTTTTAAGCTTCCATTGTTTTCATTCAAATTCTGTTCTGTTCATTCTAATTCCGTTGTTTTCATTCAGTCTCTGTTCTGTACATTCTAATTCTGTTGTTTTCATTCAAATTACATTGTTTTGATTCAAATTCTGTTCTGTTCATTCTAATTCCATTGTTTTCATTCAAATTCCGTTGTTTTCATTCTAATTCTGTTGTTTTCATTTAAATTCGTTGTTTTGATTTAAATTCTGTTCTGTACATTCTAATTCCGTTGTTTTCATTCAAATTCCGTTGTTTTCATTCTAATTCTGTTGTTTTCATTCTAATTCTGTTGTTTGTTTTAAACTTCCATTGTTTTCATTCAAATTCCGTTGTTTTCATTCTAATTCTGTTGTTTGTTTTAAACTTCCATAGTTATCATTCAAATTCTGTTGTTTTCATTTAAATTCGTTGTTTTGATTTAAATTCTGTTCTGTACATTCTAATTCCGTTGTTTTCATTCAAATTCCGTTGTTTTCATTCTAATTCTGTTGTTTGTTTTAAACTTCCATTGTTTTCATTCAAATTCTGTTCTGTTCAATCTAATTCCGTTGTTTTCATTCAAATTACATTGTTTTGATTCAAATTCTGTTCTGTTCATTCTAATTCCATTGTTTTCATTCAAATTCCGTTGTTTTCATTCAAACCCTGTTCTGTACATTCTAATTCCGTTGTTTTCATTCAAATTCCGTTGTTTTCATTCTAATTCTGTTGTTTTCATTTAAATTCGTTGTTTTGATTTAAATTCTGTTCTGTACATTCTAATTCCGTTGTTTTCATTTAAATTCCGCTCTTTTCATTCTAATTCTGTTGTTTGTTTTAAGCTTCCATTGTTTTCATTCAAATTCTGTTCTGTTCATTCTAATTCCGTTGTTTTCATTCAGTCTCTGTTCTGTACATTCTAATTCTGTTGTTTTCATTCAAATTACATTGTTTTGATTCAAATTCTGTTCTGTTCATTCTAATTCCATTGTTTTCATTCAAATTCCGTTGTTTTCATTCAAACCCTGTTCTGTACATTCTAATTCCGTTGTTTTCATTCAAATTCCGTTGTTTTCATTCAAACCCTGTTCTGTACATTCTAATTCCGTTGTTTTCATTCAAATTCCGTTGTTTTCATTCTAATTCTGTTGTTTGTTTTAAACTTCCATTGTTTTCATTCAAATTCCGTTGTTTTCATTCTAATTCTGTTGTTTGTTTTAAACTTCCATAGTTATCATTCAAATTCTGTTGTTTTCATTCAAATTCCGTTGTTTTCATTCAAACCCTGTTCTGTACATTCTAATTCCGTTGTTTTCATTCAAATTCCGTTGTTTTCATTCTAATTCTGTTGTTTTCATTTAAATTCGTTGTTTTGATTTAAATTCTGTTCTGTACATTCTAATTCCGTTGTTTTCATTGAAATTCCGCTGTTTTCATTCTAATTCTGTTGTTTGTTTTAAGCTTCCATTGTTTTCATTCAAATTCTGTTCTGTTCATTCTAATTCCGTTGTTTTCATTCAGTCTCTGTTCTGTACATTCTAATTCTGTTGTTTTCATTCAAATTACATTGTTTTGATTCAAATTCTGTTCTGTTCATTCTAATTCCATTGTTTTCATTCAAATTCCGTTGTTTTCATTCAAACCCTGTTCTGTACATTCTAATTCCGTTGTTTTCATTCAAATTCCGTTGTTTTCATTCAAACCCTGTTCTGTACATTCTAATTCCGTTGTTTTCATTCAAATTCCGTTGTTTTCATTCTAATTCTGTTGTTTGTTTTAAACTTCCATAGTTATCATTCAAATTCTGTTGTTTTCATTTAAATTCGTTGTTTTGATTCAAATTCTGTTCTGTTCATTCTAATTCCATTGTTTTCATTCAAATTCCGTTGTTTTCATTCAAGCCCTGTTCTGTACATTCTAATTCCGTTGTTTTCATTCAAATTCCGTTGTTTTCATTCTAATTCTGTTGTTTTCATTCTAATTCTGTTTTTTGTTTTAAACTTCCATAGTTATCATTCAAATTCTGTTGTTTTCATTTAAATTCGTTGTTTTGATTTAAATTCTGTTCTGTACATTCTAATTCCGTTGTTTTCATTCAAACTCTGTTCTGTACATTCTAATTCCGTTGTTTTCATTCAAATTCTGTTCTGTACATTCTAATTCTGTTGTTTTCATGCAAACTCTGTTCTGTACATTCCAATTCCGTTGTTTTCATTATTATTCCGTTGTTTTCATTCAAACTCTGTTCTGTACATTCCAATTCTGTTGTTTTCATTCAAACTCTGTTCTCTACATTCTAATTCCGTTGTTTTCATTCTAATTCTGTTGTTTTCATTCAAATTCCGTTGTTTTCATTCTAATTCTGTTGTTTGTTTTAAACTTCCATTGTTTTCATTCACATTCTGTTGTTTTGATTCAAATTCTGTTCTGTACATTCTAATTCTAATTAAAAGGTGAACATCAAATTCTGTTCTGTTCATTCTAATTCCGTTGTTTTCATTCTAATTCTGTTGTTTGTTTTAAACTTCCATTGTTTTCATTCAAATTCTGTTCTGTTCATTCTAATTCCGTTGTTTTCTTTCAGTCTCTGTTCTGTACATTCTAATTCTGTTGTTTTCATTCAAATTCCGTTGTTTTCATTCAAACCCTGTTCTGTACATTCTAATTCCGTTGTTTTCATTCAAATTCCGTTGTTTTCATTCAAACCCTGTTCTGTACATTCTAATTCCGTTGTTTTCATTCAAATTCCGTTGTTTTCATTCTAATTCTGTTGTTTTCATTTAAATTCGTTGTTTTGATTCAAATTCTGTTCTGTTCATTCTAATTCCATTGTTTTCATTCAAATTCCGTTGTTTTCATTCAAACCCTGTTCTGTACATTCTAATTCCGTTGTTTTCATTCTAATTCTGTTGTTTGTTTTAAACTTCCATTGTTTTCCTTCAAATTCTGTTGTTTTGATTCAAATTCTGTTCTGTACATTCTAATTCTAATTAAAAGGTGAACATCAAATTCTGTTCTGTTCATTCTAATTCCGTTGTTTTCATTCAAACTCTGTTCTGTACTTTCTAATTCCGTTGTTTTCATTCTAATTCTGTTGTTTGTTTTAAACTTCCATAGTTATCATTCAAATTCTGTTGTTTTCATTTAAATTCGTTGTTTTGATTCAAATTCTGTTCTGTTCATTCTAATTCCGTTGTTTTCATTCAAATTCTGTTCTGTATATTATAATTCTGTTGTTTTCATTCAAACTCTGTGCTGTTCATTCTAATTACGTTGTTTTCATTCAAATTCTGTTGTTTTCAGTGCAAGAAAGAGTCTTTCTTGCACTGAGGTCTGCTTATTGTAAATACCTTGTACTTGTTTTTACACCTTTTAATGTTAAAGTCGGCCTTTGTGCACTTCAGTGTTGGAAAAAATAACGTGTTAAATTGGTGGAAATCCCTAGATCAATGTTTATATTAACACTCACGCATTGACTCTGTCGGCTATGTTTTGCCATTCATGCTCCCTTTGTTTTGCAGCTGAGGCTGTGTTACTTTTTTTCTGAGAAATTTGCATGTTATCGGCATATGCTGCCATCAGAATTTCGGCCTCAAGCGCTGTGAAATACATTGACCGCGCCTTCTTTCCCTCCGTCTCCATGGTGACTCGCTTAATCTGTGCTCCGCTTATCAGGGCTTTATGTATCCTCGTCCGCGCGCTTCACTTGGGGTTAAAGCAACTCCGCGTTGATTGAACTAATTGTTATCAGCCTTTCTGAAACCGAATATTCCGAGTTGGACAGTTCGGGGTTACTCAACCCTGCGTATCATTTTTAACTCTGAGTTTTCTAAACCGGCTTCCTGAAACAGGGCCCAGAACAGAATTTGAATGAAAACAACGAATTTAAATGAAAACAACAGAATTTGAATGAAAACAACAGAATTATAATGTACAGAACAGAATTTGAATGAAAACAACGGAATTAGAATGTACAGAACAGAGTTTGAATGAAAACAACGGAATTTGAATCAAAATAATGGAATTTGAATGAAAACAACGGAATTTGAATGAAAACAACGGAATTAGAATGTACAGAACAGAGTTTGAATGAAAACAACGGAATTAGAATGTACAGAAGAGAGTTTGAATGAAAACAACGGAATTATAATGAACAGAACAGAATTTGAATCAAAACAATGTAATTTGAATGAAAACAACAGAATTAGAATGTACAGAACAGAGATTGAATGAAAAACAACGGAATTAGAATGAACAGAACAGAATTTGAATGAAAACAACGGAAGTTTAAAACAAACAACAGAATTAGAATGAAAACAACGGAATTTGAATGAAAACAACGGAATTAGAATGTACAGAACAGAGTTTGAATGAAAACAACGGAATTAGAATGAACAGAACAGAGTTTGAATGAAAACAACAGAATTAGAATGTACAGAACAGAATTTGAATGAAAACAACGGAATTAGAATGTACAGAACAGAGTTTGAATGAAAACAACGGAATTAGAATGTACAGAACAGAGTTTGAATGAAAACAACGGAATTAGAATGAACAGAACAGAATTCTGTTGTTTTCATTCTAATTCTGTTGTTTTTCATTCAAATTCCATTGTTTTGATTCAAATTCTGTTCTGTACATTCTAATTCCTTTGTTTTCATTCAAACTCTGTTCTGTTCATTCTAATTCCGTTGTTTTCATTCAAATCCCGTTGTTTTGATTCAAATTCTGTTCTGTTCATTCTAATTCCGTTGTTTTGATTCAAATTCTGTTCTGTTCATTCTAATTGGGTTGTTTTCATTCAAACTCTGTTCTGTACATTCTAATTCTGTTGTTTTCATTCAAACTCTGTTCTGTACATTCTAATTCCGTTGTTTTCATTCAAATTCCGTTGTTTTCATTCTAATTCTGTTGTTTGTTTTAAACTTCCATTGTTTTGATTCAAATTCTGTTGTTTTCATTCAAATTCCATTATTTTGATTCAAATTCTGTTCTGTTCATTCTAATTCCGTTGTTTTCATTCAAATCCCGTTGTTTTGATTCAAATTCTGTTCTGTTCATTCTAATTCCGTTGTTTTGATTCAAATTCTGTTCTGTTCATTCTAATTGGGTTGTTTTCATTCAAACTCTGTTCTGTACATTCTAATTCTGTTGTTTTCATTCAAACTCTGTTCTGTACATTCTAATTCCGTTGTTTTCATTCAAATTCCGTTGTTTTCATTCTAATTCTGTTGTTTGTTTTAAACTTCCATTGTTTTGATTCAAATTCTGTTGTTTTCATTCAAATTCCGTTGTTTTGATTCAAATTCTGTTCTGTTCATTCTGTTATGTACATTATAATTCCGTTGTTTCCTGGGTCCGTGTACTTTTCGGTATTTGAAGTTTTGTTTCAGAAACCAAAACGAAAAAACGATATTTAAAAGAATTTTCATTTTTTTAATTTTTGATAAAGAATAAAATGGGCGAAAATAACTTGTTTTTTCATTCGGTGGTAACAAATAGCCGTCATACACTTAAAATTAGACGTGCTTTTTTGGATTTCTTCGTGATTCAAATAATGAAAGTATACTAGCGCAAAAACAAAAAAATAGACGCATTTTCAATGTCTGAAACGGGAAGTACTTCTTCTGCGCGTTTTTTTATGGCGCGCGCACACCGTCCCCCACACAAGAGATCGACGGCCTTAAAGTTACACTGGAATAAACAGAGGATGGACCATTACGTTGTTTTTAGGAAAACTAAGAGAGTGACACTCCGGGACGAAGACATGACTGCAGAAAAACTGGGTCGCATCTTTCAGGTAGATATGTAAACTTCGCAAACTTTGCTTTCAGCAGTTTTTTTATGAACGTTATTGTTCTTCCTTACTGCGGAACGGCTAACGTTAACATTTGGTGATTTCATGTAGGCCTACTTTTACTAATACTATGTCTAGCCGTCTTCATTGTGCTAATATGTGAATTGTGCACATGTGCTAATGTGTAAATAGTTATTCATTGACTTTTACCGGCTACTAGCTAATAAGTAAGCCTTTAGAGCCTATTAACCGTGTGCACAGGAGTAACACGTTAGCAGAGCAACGTGATTTACGGAAACTTTTCTTAAACAGGTATCCGCGCATACTCTGTACATCACGGATGATTCAAACGTGGCTATGTTCCCCGGTGCGGTCTCTGGTGTTTTCAGCGCATTAGACCTTACACCCAGAGGTCACTATGAAGTCCACGGAGAAGACATGGAGTCAATTCCAACAGCAGGTTCCAGCGGGCAGCGTTTTGCATTTATGCGAGCACCAGCTGTGGCAGCGTCTGCACCTTCACGTTCACAGCAGGCTACTTCAAGTTCCCCTATGTCCTCCAAAACATTTCAGAGGTAGGATGAGTCTGTGTTCTTGAATATTAAATTACAGAACAGGCAAAATAAAAAGAAACATAAGGTGCATGGATAGTTGAATTGTTAAGAATAGCAAAGCTGTTTTAGTACAATTTGCCTATAGCAATCACTGAATGGATTTGTGGCCTGCTGTCTTTTACAAGATATGTAAAATTATTATGTTTTGTTTTACAGATCAGTGTACTTTGCAGATGTAGTTGGTGGGAGGTTGATTCCCAATAGAATGGTGGTTGTACGATTCCTGGAGTCTGAGGCTACGCTTCAAGGGATAGTAGGAAAAGTGCAAGATGCCATTGGTAATTACAACCCAATAATTTTGACAGATGCACAGGGCAATGCAATTCTGGAGTCGGAGGGCACAACAGGTGAGCCATAATATTACAGCTAAAGCCCATATCTTATGGAGAGACATGTCTTACCAGACTCTTTGTAATATTTATTGGGTAATATGGTATTGGCTTCTAAACAGGTTTCTTTGGTTTTGTTTTTCATCTGTAGGGTCACAGTACTGGAGACAAAATGCACGAAAAATTCTTGCTGTGCCTGAACAAGACTTTAATTGCCTCCAGGGAACAAAGAGGAAGAAACTGAGGTATGTGAATAAATATGTATATACTATAGGATGAACATCAATATAGAAGAATTAATTTGATTTAAATCCTATAATAGCAGTAAGACATCACTACATAAATCATCATCTATCAGTAAGTGATGTGATGTTTCTTTAAGCCAGTAAGTAGCTTTGACATCTGATTATCCATTTTTATTTGTAGCAGCCGTAAAGATGATGACAGTGCCAGTTTGGGAGAAGTGAGTGACAAAATAGAAGAGTTGGTGTTGGCATCTCAAAGTCTGCCAGCTGTCACAGCAGCAATCAAAGAGCTCACTGATCTTGCAGTTGCCCAGAAAGTCACAACCCCCAAGCTGCAGACACTCAAGGAGGGATTTAGCTGCGTGGTTTGTATGAGTATGTTCAAATGTTGCTTAGTAAATACATTACATCTACACTAACATTTTAATTACAATTAAAACAATGTCAAACCACATTCAATCATTACTTTGGAAAAACATTTTTTTACCAAACATAGGCTCTTTATTCAGCAGTGTCCATTTAAATACTTAGGCACAGACAATCAAGATGCAGGTCTACTGTAACATAACATTCAAAAGTTTACATGCACATTTAATTTGGGTTCTCCTTGCAATCTTGACTATGAAAGTATAGCTTTTCAAATTGATTACAATGTCAGTATGGGTGACGGTACACTGTTCACAGTAATGTAAAACTAAAAAGTTCACATTTAAAATGGGACTGTAGTTGCATATATTGAATCAAGTACCTGTAACTTTTTCATTTTTCTTGCTTGCTAATTGAGAAAATGTACTGATTTTGCCCCTCATCAATTATAGACAAAAATATAGACAGGGACTTTCTCAGAACAGCGTGAACAAGAGGAATTACAGAATAACCAAAAATATTCTGCATGCTGTCTGTAAATTTATGTCAAGACTGACTTTGAACCTATAGTTTGAACTAAATTCAACATAAATGGATAACAGTCTCACTTATCTGATTTACTTTTGCAGACATCATTGAGGATCCAGTGTTCTCACTGTGCTGCAGAAGCATTATTGGCTGCAAGACATGTGTGGAACAGTGGCAAGAGACATCACAGCACTGTGCAAAATGCAGGGAGAGTAACAACGGAGTTCTACAAATTACTGGTCTAACAGCTGCATTTTCTGTATTGAAATCTTTTTTTGCAGAGGAGTAATGTAGTGTGTACACACAAATGTTTACAGTCAGTTGATTTTTTTTTTTGTCTGTTCTGTACAGTTTACAGATGCAGTGGTTCATACATTTCTCTGAGTTATGTTTATGAGACAGAGCAGAGCTTCTTTGTATGGCATAAAGTCACCATTTACGGCTCTAAAAAACAAATGTGAAATATCAGGATATTTTTCTGCAAAATGACTCTCTGTTCTAAGTTTGTCCTGTTCGGTTGTGAAGGGATCAACTCCAAAAGTCGAATATTCTTTGAGTGCAGATCCCAAGTGCTGCCTGTAAAGGTCTGCTGCTTCAAGTGCATTTGGCAAGAGCTCTGGAGAAATTCTTCTTTTACACCCATGTTCTGCAAAGTGATTTGGTATGCCTTTTCCTGTAAAAAATAGAGGAGGTGTTTAAATGTTCATTATCAGGGTTGTAAGCAATCTGACTTTTTTTTTTTTTTTTTTTACCTGGGATTCTATGAGCATTCCATGATTCTACCACACTTGCAAGACCAATGTTACACAGCTGACAGGTTAGATTGGACACACAGTATCGCACAAGGTTATCCTCCATATCTATCTCCTCCTGGTCCATCAGCTGGAGTAGGGCAGTTTTTAGTGGGTAGTTGACACGGTTGTTGATTTCAGGCCAAATCCTTTCAACTGTGTGGTTCTAAAAGAGTTAAAAGAAACATGTCTTAAATGTACGTAGTAGTACACGTAATAGTATAAGAATTTCAGCTGATGTTAATGGTACTTAAATCTTACTCTTGTGGATGAGGTCTGTAAATAAGGCAGTCTCTCCTGATTGAAGCGATGATGTGACAGCATCTCTTGCATGAACAGTGTTAAATAAAATTCCTTTCCATGGTCTACTCGCACCTGGTCCCACATACCATAGGTGATCACTGCAGGTCTGGTACAGGAAAAATAAAGAACATTTATTAACTATTTTGCTTTAAGACCAGCAAAGGTGTTATTATTTTGAATGTATTCATTCATGTTTTTTTTGGGTAATATTTTAGTTGTAGTAGGACAACATATATTTCTTAAGTTTCTTTGCAATGTCACTGTCATGCTCAGACTTTAGATGTATGTCAGAACAATTGAAAGATATGTGGATATCAAGAACCTTGTTCCATTCATAAATGAACACTGATTAATTGCAATAAAGTAGTTAAATGATTCATGTGCAATTCCATTTTATTTATTTTTACATTAATAGAAAATGTTGATCAAAATGTTTGGTAAGTTCTTAATATATTATATTCAGGAACATAACCAGACCCATCTGTTGCATGTCTAATTTAAATTCAAATATTGTAAATTTGGGTGCAGCTCATGTCCAATATGACTAACATGTCCATCAAAACACTTAAGATGAAATAAATGGTTTGAGAGGTTGTATTACCTGAAAACATATTCATAGATGCTCAAGTTGTTTTTGATTGGCATTGTGGAATGACTCACAATCTTTTTACTGAATCCATCTACAGCTAAAACATGGGTGACTCCAAACATTACAAGTTTCTCGTTTTGGTCCAGGTGAACCTTGTGCCCCATGCATTCAGCATGGTACGGTGTGGGATTAAGATTCCGAGCTCCCTTACAAAAAAATCACAAAAATAAATGACAGCTGACTGGATAAAGGCAGATTTGATCATACGTTTGAGGAAGAGTCAAGTAACTGTTAAAGCAGGGCGTACATCTGTTAAACAGAATTAGACCCTACCATTACATGATGTATATCACAAATATGACAAAGAACATTGGAATACAGTTCTAGTGGAAGATTAAATAACATAGGCTACCTGGCGTCTTGCTTCATGATAAGGTTGATGCACCTCTCTTAAAATTGACCCAATTCGTCCCTCTGCAGCATGTACCCCTTTTGTGGACAGATAGCCCTTCATCATTTTGCGGCCATATGTTGGGCCCACCTGTTTAAAATAAAAGATCATGCTACTACTAGAACAACAAATGTAAAGTAGCTTATTCTGAAAGCAAATGTGTAAAGCTAAAGTATTGTGCTAATTAACTGTACAAATACCAGTGAGAGACATCTTTAAAATAACTAACGTTACCCACCACCCGCAAGACGCTAAAACGCGCGGGCGCGCGCACACAGTCTAGACTAACCCCCTTACAACCCAGTTAAGACAACCATACACAGTCATAAGGTGAAGGAAGAAAGTACCTTACCTCATTTATAGCTTGTGTCACCTCAAGCTCCAACCGTGTGTCCGAGAGTCGACAGCTAGTGATTTGCTCAGCACAAAACTTTCTAACATTTCTCGCAGAAAATCCTCTCACTTCCCCGTGTTCATATGACAGACGCTCTGATATAATTTCCGATGACAGGCCTTGTTTTGCCATCTCCATGATCACGTCTGAGTATTTTTCCAACGTCATGATGTCCACACTACAGTGTTTGCCATAAGTTTGCGCATCACTTGTACAGGTTGTTGACCTACTAAAACTTCCGGTTCAGACAAAATAAATAAAGGGCCCTTTCTCGTTCTTTTTTCTTGGGTTTTTCGTTTCTGATGTGCGAAAGGACAAAATGAAAAAAACAATTGTTTTACGTTTTTCATTTTAGCTTTTTAAGTTGAGAATTAAATAAGTGTCTCATTTTCTTTTTTAAATTATACTTTCTGAAACGAAACTTCAAATACCGAAAAGTACACGGACCTTCCTGCCTACTTATTCCGTTCTTCCAGTTTAGTTAGTGTTTTTCTTTTCTGCCTCTTACCAGCAATAAAGCTGTGTGTTTTGAATTACTTCCGCCTCAGTGAGTCCTGCATTTTGGGTCCTCCCTTCCTGCCTGCCCACACGCAGACATGACAGAACGATGCGACCACAACCAGGACCCAGCGGACTCGTCCCGGGAGTGTGACCTCTCCCGCATCCAAGGTTTGATGAAGCGGATTTCCCACACCAAAGACACTAAGACTATGGTGGTTGGGATTAACGCTATCAAAGCCGTCCTGGAGGGAAATCCTCACCTGCGCCAGCTGAGAGGATTTATGGGCTATATGGACCAGCTGCACGAAGCCCAGGAGGTGCTACAAGCTCGGGAACTCGCGGCTTTTGCCCGCTCCCAGTTTGCTAACCCGAAGCCACCGCAGCAGCAGCGACGGTCACGGGGGAGAGGCGTCTCCACTCCTCTGCCGCGGGATTCCTCCGCGTGCTGTTCCGAGCCAAATGCACCGGCCTCCTTCTTGGCAGCGATGTGGTCAGAGGATGAGGCGCAAGTTGTCATCCCTCCGCCATCACAAGTTTCCTCCGCCACTTCCTTGTACTTGTACTTGTTTGAACACCTTTTAATGTTAAAGTCGCCCTCTGTTCATTTCAGTGTTGGAAAGACTCTTTCTTGCACTGAGGTCTGCTTATTGTAAATATCTTGTACTTGTTTGAACACCTTTTAATGTTAAAGTCAGCCTTTGTGCATTTCAGTGCTGGAAAGACTCTTTCTTGCACTGAGGTCTGCTTATTGTAAATATCTTGTAGTTGTTTGAACACCTTTTAATGTTAAAGTCAGCCTTTGTGCTTTTCAGTGTTGGAAAGAGTCTTTCTTGCACTGAGGTCTGCTTATTGTAAATATCTTGTACTTGTTTGAACACCTTTTAATGTTAAAGTCGGCCTTTTTGCTTTTCAGTGTTGGAAAGACTTTCTTGCACTGAGGTCTGCTTATTGTAAATATCTTGTACTTGTTTGAACACCTTTTAATGTTAAAGTCGGCCTTTGTGCTTTTCAGTGTTGGAAAGAGTCTTTCTTGCACTGAGGTCTGCTTATTGTAAATATCTTGTACTTGTTTGAACACCTTTTAATGTTAAAGTCGGCCTTTGTGCATTTCAGTGTTGGAAACAGTCTTTCTTGCACTGAGGTCTGCTTATTGTAAATATCTTGTACTTGTTTGAACACCTTTTAATGTTAAAGTCGCCCTCTGTTCATTTCAGTGTTGGAAAGACTCTTTCTTGCACTGAGGTCTGCTTATTGTAAATATCTTGTACTTGTTTGAACACATTTTAATGTTAAAGTCGGCCTTTGTGCTTTTCAGTGTTGGAAAGACTCTTTCTTGCACTGAGGTCTGCTTATTGTAAATATCTTGTACTTGTTTGAACACATTTTAATGTTAAAGTCGGCCTTTGTGCTTTTCAGTGTTGGAAAGAGTCTTTCTTTTACTGAGGTCTGCTTATTGTAAATATCTTGTACTTGTTTGAACACCTTTTAATGTTAAAGTCGGCGTCTGTTTTTTCAGTGTTGGAAAGAGTCTTTCTTGCACTGAGGTCTGCTTATTGTAAATATCTTGTACTTGTTTGAACACCTTTTAATGTTAAAGTCGGCCTCTGTGCTTTTCAGTGTTGGAAAGAGTCTTTCTTTTACTGAGGTCTGCTTATTGTAAATATCTTGTACTTGTTTGAACACCTTTTAATGTTAAAGTCGCCCTCTGTTCATTTCAGTGTTGGAAAGACTCTTTCTTGCACTGAGGTCTGCTTATTGTAAATATCTTGTACTTGTTTGAACACCTTTTAATGTTAAAGTCGGCCTTTGTGCATTTCAGTGTTGGAAAGACTCTTTCTTGCACTGAGGTCTGCTTATTGTAAATATCTTGTACTTGTTTGAACACCTTTTAATGTTAAAGTCGGCCTTTGTGCATTTCAGTGTTGGAAAGACTCTTTCTTGCATTGAGGTCTGCTTATTGTAAATATCTTGTACTTGTTTTTACACCTTTTAATGTTAAAGCCGGACTTTGTTTTTTTTCAGTGTTGGAAAGACTCTTTCTTGCATTGAGGTCTGCTTATTGTAAATATCTTGTACTTGTTTGAACACCTTTTAATGTTAAAGTCGGCCTTTGTGCATTTCAGTGTTGGAAAGACTCTTTCTTGCACTGAGGTCTGCTTATTGTAAATATCTTGTACTTGTTTTTTAGACCTTTTAATGTTAAAGTCTTCCTTTGTGCTTTTCAGTGTTGGAAAGACTCTTTCTTGCACTGAGGTCTGCTTATTGTAAATATCTTGTACTTGTTTGAACACCTTTTAATGTTAAAGTCGGCCTTTGTGCTTTTCAGTGTTGGAAAGACGCTTTCTTGTACTGAGGTCTGCTTATTGTAAATATCTTGTAGTTGTTTGAACACCTTTTAATGTTAAAGCCGGACTTTGTTTTGTTTTTTTAGTGTTGGAAAGACTCTTTCTTGCACTGAGGTCTGCTTATTGTAAATATCTTGTACTTGTTTTTACACCTTTTAATGTTAAAGTCGGCCTCTGTGCTTTTCAGTGTTGGAAAGACGCTTTCTTGCACTGAGGTCTGCTTATTGTAAATATCTTGTACTTGTTTGAACACCTTTTAATGTTAAAGTCGGCCTTTGTGCTTTTCAGTGTTGGAAAGACGCTTTCTTGTACTGAGGTCTGCTTATTGTAAATATCTTGTAGTTGTTTGAACACCTTTTAATGTTAAAGCCGGCGTCTGTTTTTTCAGTGTTGGAAAGACTCTTTCTTGCACTGAGGTCTGCTTATTGTAAATATCTTGTACTTGTTTGAACACCTTTTAATGTTAAAGCCGGACTTTGTTTTTTTTTTTTAGTGTTGGAAAGACTCTTTCTTGCACTGAGGTCTGCTTATTGTAAATATCTTGTACTTGTTTGAACACCTTTTAATGTTAGAGTCAGCCTTTGTGCTTTTCAGTGTTGGAAAGACTCTTTCTTGCACTGAGGTCTGCTTATTGTAAATATCTTGTAGTTGTTTGAACACCTTTTAATGTTAAAGCCGGCGTCTGTTTTTTCAGTGTTGGAAAGACTCTTTCTTGCACTGAGGTCTGCTTATTGTAAATATCTTGTACTTGTTTGAACACCTTTTAATGTTAAAGCCGGACTTTGTTTTTTTTTTTAGTGTCGGAGAGACGCTTTCTTGTACTGAGGTCTGCTTATTGTAAATATCTTGTACTTGTTTGAACACCTTTTAATGTTAAAGTCGGCCTTTGTGCTTTTCAGTGTTGGAAAGACTCTTTCTTGCACTGAGGTCTGCTTATTGTAAATATCTTGTAGTTGTTTTTACACCTTTTAATGTTAAAGCCGGACTTTGTTTTTTTTTTAGTGTTGGAAAGACTCTTTCTTGCACTGAGGTCTGCTTATTGTAAATATCTTGTACTTGTTTTTACACCTTTTAATGTTAAAGTCGGCCTCTGTGCTTTTCAGTGTTGGAAAGAGTCTTTCTTGCACTGAGGTCTGCTTATTGTAAATATCTTGTACTTGTTTTTTAGACCTTTTAATGTTAAAGCCCGACTTTGTGCTTTTCAGTGTTGGAAAGACTCTTTCTTGCACTGAGGTCTGCTTATTGTAAATATCTTGTACTTGTTTTTACACCTTTTAATGTTAAAGTCGGCCTCTGTGCTTTTCAGTGTTGGAAAGAGTCTTTCTTGCACTGAGGTCTGCTTATTGTAAATATCTTGTACTTGTTTTTTAGACCTTTTAATGTTAAAGCCCGACTTTGTGCTTTTCAGTGTTGGAAAGACTCTTTCTTGCACTGAGGTCTGCTTATTGTAAATATCTTGTACTTGTTTTTACACCTTTTAATGTTAAAGTCGGCCTTTGTGCATTTCAGTGTTGGAAAGACTCTTTCTTGCACTGAGGTCTGCTTATTGTAAATATCTTCTACTTGTTTGAACCCCTTTTAATGCTAAAGTCTTTGTGCTTTTCAGTGTTGGACAGACGCTTTCTTGCACTGAGGTCTGCTTATTGTAAATATCTTGTACTTGTTTGAACACCTTTTAATGTTAAAGTCGGCCTCTGTGCTTTTCAGTGTTGGAAAGACTCTTTCTTGCACTGAGGTCTGCTTATTGTAAATATCTTGTACTTGTTTGAACACCTTTTAATGTTAAATTTTTCCTTTGTGCTTTTCAGTGTTGGAAAGACGCTTTCTTGTACTGAGGTCTGCTTATTGTAAATATCTTGTACTTCTTTGAACACCTTTTAATGTTAAAGTCGGCCTTTGTGCTTTTCAGTGTTGGAAAGACTCTTTCTTGCACTGAGGTCTGCTTATTGTAAATATCTTGTACTTGTTTGAACACCTTTTAATGTACACACACACATAAGCCAAGCCTACTCATATTAGTAACTATGCATACACAAAGTCAGACTCAGGGAGCATCTCGCCACACATTTATTCTCTCTCTCCTTCTCTTTATTTATGAACAAGTGACGTATTCTCTCCACCTGTCTAAGCGACGCACACAGCATACATCCCTAGTTATACACAAACATCTATGGGTACACTGAGGTTCATTACATGGAATATAAATGGAGCTGGCTCCAGAGTAAAGAGGTTAAAAATATTTAACCAACTCAAAAAACTACAGGCAGATGTCGTCCTTTTACAAGAGACCCACAGACCTCTTAGAGGTTCGAATGAACTTAAAACACCTGAGTTTCCCAATGTGTTCTCAGCTTGTTATAATTCTAGACAAAGGGGAGTAGCAATTTTAATACATAAAAATATTAATTTCACAGTACTCGATACAGTTATAGATCCAGAGGGCAGATTCTTAATCATTAAACTATCTATACTTGATAAAAAGCTATGTATTGCAAGTGTATATGGTCCAAATGTTGATGATCCCTCATTCTTTCACGGTTTTTTCAGTGCACTCTCTGAACACTTAGATGGCACACTTGTTCTTGGAGGCGACCTCAACCTTGGACTAAATGAAGACATGGATAGGCTCAGTACAGCGGGAACTCAGCGTAATTGGCAGTCCATAAATATAATCAAACAGTATATGAGCGACTTTGGTCTTTGCGATGCATGGCGCTCCCTTCACCCCACCAGTAAGGAATATACTTTTTTCTCACATGTCCATCACTCCTACTCTCGTCTGGATTATTTTTTGGTCAGCAGCTCACTGCTGAACGACATTTCAGACACTGAGATTCATCCTATAGCTGTCAGCGATCATGGTCCTGTATCTTTAACACTAATGCACAAGAATAATACTACGTCAAGAAAAAACTGGAGATTTAATATATCACTACTTAAAGATGAAGACTTTATTAAATATTTTAAAAAAGAGTGGACTTCATATTTGGACTATAATGACACTCCCGAAACATCAGCTTCTGTTCTATGGGAAGCAGGGAAAGCTGTGATGAGAGGTAAAATAATTTCTTTCTCATCACATAAAAAGAAAAAAGAAAACAAAAATATTCAGGAATTAGAAAAAAACATCAAATCACTAGAAGAAGCCTACGCGTCCCACCAAGATCAGGAAACATTGAACAAAATACGCAAAACAAAACTAGAATTAAATGAGATAATTGATAAAAAAACAAAATTCTTAGTACAAAGACTACGCCTACAAAATTATGAACATGGTAATAAATCCGGTCAATTTCTAGCAAACCAGCTAAAAATAAATAAAGAAAAAACAACTATATGTGCTGTTCAAAATTCATCTGGGAACACAATATATGAACCGATACAAATAAACAACATTTTCAGGGATTTCTATAAAACGTTGTATTCACCACAAATAAACCCATCTAAAAAAGAAATTGATCAGTTTTTGGACAACATAACTCTTCCAAAATTATTGGACACTCAAGCAATGGCACTGGATTCACCACTGACACCAGGTGAACTCCAGGAAGCCCTGATAAGTATGCCCAATAATAAGGCTTTAGGTCCAGACGGCTTTCCTGCAGAATTCTACAAAGAATTCTGGTCGATTCTAGCACCAGTTTTCTACAGAACGTTGTTGGAAATTAAAGAAAAGGGCAGACTTCCATCAAATATGAATTCTGCAAACATTAATCTCCTGCTAAAACCAGGCAAAGACCCTGTATATCCCTCAAGCTATCGTCCAATATCCCTTATAAACGTAGACCTTAAAATAATCTGCAAAGCTCTCTCAAAGAGACTGGAGAAAATAACCCCCCTCTTAATTAATCCTGACCAAACTGGTTTCATAAAAGGTAGGCACTCATCAACAAATACACGTAGATTACTTAATTTGATAGACTACTCATACAGTAAAAACTTAGAAACTACAATATTCTCTTTAGACGCAGAAAAAGCATTTGACAGAGTTAACTGGAAATTTCTATTTGCAACTTTACACAAATTTGGTTTTGGATCCTCTTTCATAAACTGGTTAAAAATATTATATAATTCCCCAACAGCTTGTGTTAGAACAAATGACCAGACATCCTCCAGCTTCTGTCTCTTGAGGGGCACCAGGCAGGGATGCCCACTCTCCCCTTCACTGTTTGCAATTTTTATTGAACCACTAGCAGCAGCAATTAGACAGAATTCAGTAATTAAGGGCATAAAATGCAAGAACGTGGAACATAAAATCAGCCTTTATGCGGATGATGTGTTACTCTTTCTCCAAAATTCACAAACCAATATCTCTGGGGTGATTGAATTGATAAACTCTTTTGCAAGAATATCAGATTACTCAATTAACTGGTCAAAATCTACAGTTCTACCGATTAATTGCTCCCTCCATAATTCCTCTTCTACACCACTGCAATCGGGAAATATAAAATATTTAGGTATTAATGTTTCTCCCAAGCTTGCAGATCTAACTAAATTAAACCATATCCCACTTTTAAAGAAGGTAGAAGATGATCTGGCTAGATGGAAATGTCTACCCATATCACTCATGGGAAGGGTTGCCGCTATAAAAATGATGGTCTTACCAAAAATAAATTATTTATTCTCAATGATCCCAACCAAACCGCCACAAGATTGGTTCAGATCTCTAGATTCATGTATGTCCAAATTCCTTTGGAAAAATAAACCCCCACTTATAAGCTTAAAAACACTACAAAAGACCAAGGATAAAGGAGGATTAGAACTACCTAACTTTCAGCACTACTTCTTAGCCAACAGGCTTCAGTTTATCTCAGGATGGCTAAAACACACCCTCTTAGATGAACCTTGGCTAGATGTAGAACAAGCACTTTGCAATAATCTAGAGATCTCAGACCTACCATTTATCAGCTCAAACATCCAACGACATGAATGCTTTAAAAGCATCAACATCAGCTTTTCTCTGACAGCATGGTGGGAGTTTCTAAAATTGACGGCGTCTTCATTAATCCCATGCAAACGTACACCTATCTGGAACAACCCTGACATATTACAAAACAATAATATGATAAACTTTTCAGATTGGAGTAGTAAAGGAATCAAATACTTAGAACATATACTAGAAGGAACAGAATTTATTTCATTTGACGGACTAGTTACACAATATGGGATCAACAAGAAAAGATTTTTAGAATATCAACAAATTAAATCCATAGTAAAAAAGAAATTTAAACCGGGTCAAGTTGAACTACAAACACCACCAAGTGTGGTTCAATTTCTTACTCTTAAAACCCCCAAATTACTATCCAAAATATACAGAATGCTTTCTAAAATAGATGACTCAGTATCACTTCCTATTGCAAAATGGGAAGCGGATTTATCAGTTAACTTAGACCTAAACTTCTGGTCTCAGATTTGCTTAAAAACCTTTCATCTAATTAGAAATCCCAGTCTTCAATTAATTCAATACAAAATATTACATAGAGTGCACTATACAGGTCATCGGATGTTCAAGATGGGCTTTACGTCTACCAACAACTGCTCACACTGCCAAACCAATTCACCGGACAATTATATCCACGCTCTTTGGTTCTGTCCACCAGTTCAGAAGTTTTGGCGCGAGATATGTGAAGACTTATCGAAGTGTCTGAAATGTAACATTCCAACTTCCCCCTTAGTGTGTTTGTTGGGCAGCTTAGATAATGTCACTACAGAAAAGAATATAGCCCATATGATTTTCACTGCCCTATGCATAGCCAAGAAAACTGTCCTCTTGAACTGGAAAAATAAAAACAATCTTAATTCTAACCAATATAGAAATTATCTATTAGATTACATTAGTCTTGATACAGCCTCTGCCACCACATCAGATCAATTGCTCTGGGCTCCTTTGATCAGCTCCATCACCTAGTGGGGGTGGGGGGTCATAGTTTGGTCCCGCATTCACTGTTGTGATTGGTGTGGGGGTGGGGACAGGCTTAGGGCGTCGGGGGGTCCCCGGAGGCATCTTCCTTGGGGGGCTCAACCCGGGGTAGCGGTCATGTCCGGTTAGGGGCTCTGTTGGCTCTCAGGTGACTGTTTCCTTGTGGCTGCGTGCAGCGGGGCTAGGGGAGGGTCTGTGCTGACGGACGTGGGTTACTGACCTGGTAGCCTGGCTGCCCCTAGGTGGGTCCGGGATGGGCGTGAGGTTCTGGGGGCGCTCCGTCTCTGGGCTGGGGCCCGGGCCGGGCCTCGGGGGCTCGGGTCCTGGTTGGTGTGTTGCCGAGGTTGTGGGCGGGTGGGTGCATGGGGGCCCAGCCGGTGCATCGAGCCACCTGGGGGGCTCTTCAACTGGTGGGGAAGATTGTCACATCTTGCAGGAGCTTTCCTCTCCTCAGGGGCTCTCTCTGCAGGAGGGGGAGATACAGGAGAGGTGGAGGGGGAGATACAGGAGAGGTGGAGGAAGATCTCAGCCTGGGTGTTTATTGTCTTATGTAGTCTGGAAGAAGAGTGGATGGTGGGGTGGGTGCAGTTTTCTCTGTGGTGGGGTTGGGTGGACTGTCCCGGGCTCTGTGGGGCCGGGAGGCGCTGCTGCGCTGGGCCCCGGTCTGGATGGGCCTGGGCCCCCTTTCCCTGGCGGGTCGCGGAGTATGGGGTGCCTACTGGGGTCAGCGGGGGAGCTGGCCCCAGGGAGGGGTCACCTGCCCCTCCCTTCCTTCCCTCCCCATCTCCAGCTGCCTCCCTCTTCCCGCTCCACCACAACCACCCACACATGCAGGACCTTGGAGTAGGGGTATGTCACCAGGGTGCAGAGGAGGCTACCCCCCCCCCCCCCCCCGTCCCCCCGTCCCCTTCTGGCTGCCTGTGCCTCAATTTTATCCCACAACTTAGACATTCACATTACTCACACTCTCATTACACATACATATAGGATCTTGGGGGTGGGCACGATACACGGAGTCCAAAGTACCATCAGGGTGTACACCCCACCCCTGGCGTCGTTGCCCACCTCTCAATTTTAAATACACGTAGACATTGAGGGCTAGCAGGAGGGACCATGCGCTTACCTGCTGCTCTCTGGCAGGTAGCTCCATGCCCTCCTGGGTTTTAATTGCACCTTAGAACACACATGCATCAACACTACAATGAGCGGGTGGAGGGAGGTTTGGAGTCTTCTCTCACCCCCATTCTCTGCGACCTGCTGGAGCGGGGGGGCTAGGAGGAGGAGTTGGCCGTCCGACTGCGGTCTGGAGTGTGGGGCCTCCCTGCTGCTGTGGAGTCGGGGCGGTCTGCCTCCCCCCACCGCAGGGAAAAGGGTAACACCACCTGGGTCTGGGTGCAGTTCCCCCCTCCAGGGGCAAGGGTACCTAGACCCGGTTTGTAGAGTACGCTTGGGGAGTGTGATCGTGTGTACAGCGTCTCTTTATGTCTGTCTCCACGTTGGTTGAGTGTGGAGTAAGTGCATATGAGAGCATGAGGGTGGGAATGGATGTTTGTATCTGTGTGTGTCTGTATTTCTGTGTCTATATGTCAGGTTGGGTGTCAGGCGCCACCTCTCTGGGGACATCTTAGGCCCTCCAAGGTTTGGAGGCCTATCTCCCCCCACCACCACTTCCCCTGCCAGTGGCGGTCTCCCTCAGACATCGGTGCGTTGGTGGTTCTTTGTGTCCGGGGATGGGCGTCCAGGTACACACCGGCTCACTCCTTGGCGGCCGCATATCGGGGCCTGGAGCCTGGGGCTCGCTCGGGCCACTTCGGAGGTGGGGTGCCCCCGGCCTCTCGGCCTGGGGCTCGGTCACTCAGGCACGGCTGGCTGCCGGCGGAGCTCACGGGCGCGTCACTGCAACTCCCCCTGGCTTCTGCTCCGCGGCTGCTGAGTGAGCCCTCATCTGGGACTCTCCTCAGCTCTTTCTGGGACAGTGGCGCGGCTGCCCCTCTGTTGGTCTTCCTTGGTCTCTTGTGTTCTGGGGGCCTCTGGATGTCTGGAGTTTTGATCTCCTCCATACCTGCTTCATGCCCTGGAGGACGGGGCTGTGGCCCCCCCACACCCTCTAGCAGATCATTACATGAAGGAACCTTTAAAAAAAAAAAAACAAGCGCGTCCATGCTCACAGGTGTACACACGGGTGATCACACCCACAAACTACACCCTTTTTGGCTCCTACCTCAAAGCACACTGTGTTCTGTTGATCTTATGTGCTGCACAATAATGTTTAATATTTAGTATTTACTGTCATATTCCCATATATCATTGTGATGTTGTTTATTCTACTACTCTTGTTCTCTTCTGCTTGTTTTCTTTTTTCTTTCTCAGCAGGTGACCCAGGTGATCGATATATGCATTTTTTTTTCTTCTTTTTTTTTCTGCTCATTCTGTTGGTTTTTGTCTTTTGCCCTTCTCCCCCGTCCCTCTTCTCAGCTGTTTCTCTTTCCCTCTTTCTTTCTCCCCTTCTTTCCCCCAGTCAAGTCTGTCCCGTATTCAGTAAGTGAAAATAAAATAAACAATAAAAGGTGAATCAAATGGACCATTACGGCAAGGCTGGGATGGTCAATTTGGTAAAGTAAATCCGTTGGGCATCTTTCTTTGCCTTTAGACAACAATTCTGATGGCAAAAGAGCCAAACGGGACAGGCAAAAAAAAAAAAAAAAAAAAGTCTTTCTTTTACTGAGATATTGTAAATATCTTGTACTTGTTTGAACACCTTTTAATGTTAAAGTCGGCCTTTTTGCTTTTCAGTGTTGGAAAGACTTTCTTGCACTGAGGTCTGCTTATTGTAAATATCTTGTACTTGTTTGAACACCTTTTAATGTTAAAGTCGGCCTTTGTGCTTTTCAGTGTTGGAAAGACTCTTTCTTGCACTGAGGTCTGCTTATTGTAAATATCTTGTACTTGTTTGAACACATTTTAATGTTAAATTCGGCCTTTGTGCTTTTCAGTGTTGGAAAGACTCTTTCTTGCACTGAGGTCTGCTTATTGTAAATATCTTGTACTTGTTTGAACACCTTTTAATGTTAAATTTTTCCTTTGTGCTTTTCAGTGTTGGAAAGACGCTTTCTTGTACTGAGGTCTGCTTATTGTAAATATCTTGTACTTCTTTGAACACCTTTTAATGTTAAAGTCGGCCTTTGTGCTTTTCAGTGTTGGAAAGACTCTTTCTTGCACTGAGGTCTGCTTATTGTAAATATCTTGTACTTGTTTGAACACATTTTAATGTTAAAGTCGGCCTTTGTGCTTTTCAGTGTTGGAAAGTGTCTTTCTTGCACTGAGGTCTGCTTATTGTAAATATCTTGTACTTGTTTGAACACATTTTAATGTTAAAGTCGGCCTTTGTGCTTTTCAGTGTTGAACAGACTGTTTCTTAGCTCACCCAGCTGCAAAACCTGTTTGCTCAACATGGGGATATTGAATTCTATAAGATAAACCCAAAAATATGTGCGTGTGTGATGATATTTTATTGTGATGTGTGGAGATTAAATTATTCAGGAGAACTCTCCCCTTAACTGCTCTGTTACTGTACCACCTTAATAAACGTAAAAGCAAAATGTCTTGTGCTTAAAACTCTACATGAAAGTTAAAATATATATGTTCAGTGCACATAGATATATAGTGTATATAGTTACATAGTTAAACATATCACACAAAAAACCACCACAATCCCCCCCAGTGGTACCTGGAGGTACCACCGAAAAAGACCCCATAACTAAAGAAGAACAAAAATCGTGAAAACTAATGCGTGCGCTGTTTTTTGCTAACATACTTTAAAGCAAGCTCTAAATAGAACATAAGAATTTGTATAAAGATCCCACACAGTTGTAGGTCAAATGAATAAGCCCTTCCTTCTATCAAAAACCTCATAGTTATCAACATAACATTTTCCAAGACTCCACTTCTCTTGGTTAACCAATTTAAGACATTTGATTCCTCTTCATTTGCAAATCAGACTACACAGTATCCTTAACAGAATACTCAAGCAACTTATTAAAAGCCAGCCTAATTACAGGAAAATGAAAGTTAAGGCATAAAACACATCAGTAGAGTCACATAATACATACACAACACCATATGTGACATTAAAAATAATACAATTAAACAATTAATTCCCAATTTTGGATTTCATCTTGGTCAGGTGCAGCTTTTTTTCTGAACAGACTTCTCAGTGTGGGCTTTGAAATGTCCTTTGATAGCTTCAAGGGTGATATTTCTCTGCAGTCAGCTTCAAACTTTACTCAACTTGTGTCCCTTTGTCAGTCCCATATTTCAACCAATTTATGAGTCCGAGAAAAGTCTCTCTTGGTGCTTCTTGACGGCTGGATCTTGCATAGCTTCTAAGAATACTTGAGACGACTTGGTCCTACTCTTGATTAGAGTCAGGGTTGGCGATGGGTAGTAGTTGGGCTGTAGGCTCTGCAGCAGATTCAGCAGCTACTGGATGGGTCATGGTTCAGCTGTCTGGAGCAGCCTGTTTCACTCCGTTGTCCCCTCGCACTCATCATCAGATCACCAGCACCTGATCCAGGACCTCTGCATCTCCATCTGTTATCCAGACGCCATCTCCACCTGCAGAAAGATATCTTTGCAGAGTGCATTAGTTGTGTTCACAGTTACCAACACAGGCCCTTTATGAGGACTTATCTATGAACCTTTGTGAATATGCCATGCAATGTTAGTTGTTTTAGTCTTGTTAGTTCACGACTGCATGCACCTTAGTACTAAAGTTAATATTTGTACCCAGTTAACCTATTACTTAACAAATTCCAATTCATTGCTTTATTTTGTGAAGCACTTTGAAATGTTTGTCCCAAATGCTGTTATAAAGAGAAAGCTTTATTTATCTTTACCTAGCTATCAATTTAGGAAATGCATAGTTAAGCTCTACAAGGTTGTTTCATTTAGCTATTAATGTGTCTGTTTTCTGGTGATCAAGACATCTAATGACAGCCACAGGACCAGGGAGCTTTAGAGCGATTACTAGCTGGGTTACTGCCTCTTCATACAGTACACTATTGGGGATCTGTTGGCTTCTCTAAGATCCTCTTTGTTCTTAAACACTATTTGAGCACATGTCACATTTATATGCTGAACTCTGTTACCGGCTGCCTATTCACAATTCATCATTAGCGCTTTTAGCCCTCGACTTAATGTTGCTGGCTATATGGCTGATCAAACTTTCCACACCTCTATAGCCACAGAATCAGAATTTTCAAAGCTAAGTTAGACAATGCCACATTGACCACACTGTGGCTGTAGCTCAGGTGGCAGAGCAGGTCAACCACTAATCAGAAGGTCAGTGGTTCGATCCCAGGCTGCCTCCTGGCTGCATGCCAAATATCCTTGGGCAAGATACTAACCCCATGTTTACTGGTGGTGGTCAGAGGGCCCGGTGGCGCCAGTGTCCGGCAGCCTCGCCTCTGTCAGTGCGCCCCAGGGCAGCTGTGGCTACAATGTAGCTTGCCATCACCAGTGTGTGAATGACTGAATATAGTGTAAAGCGCTTTGGGGTCCTTAAGGACTAGAAAAGTGCTATACAAATGCAGGCCATTTACTGTTCTTCATGTTGGCAGTATGTCTGTGAAGGTTCTCAGTCATCCAGGTCATCGTAGTCAAATGAGCTTGCAAAGAAAAGCGTCTGGACTTCTTTAAGTTGCTTGAAGACGTTTCACCTCTCATCCGAGAAGCTTCTTCAGTTCTAAGGTCAAATGGTGGAGAGTCCCAGATTTAAACCTAGTGGGAGTATCCCCCCACAGAGGGACAAAAGGACCCCCTGATGATCCTCTAATTGCCTGAGCCAAGGTGTGAAAATGGGTGTGGGTCCCAATCAGCCAGGGTTTCAGGTGAGCTCATTGTGAAACCCGGTCCCACCTTATCATTTAACAGAGGCGGTGGTTTACGACACCATCTGCCATCTATAATCCAGTTTTGAGTTCCCTCTCCAGACGCCTTAACGCCCACTCACATCCTGGGCCATCTGACCTCAGGAATTTGCATAATAAGGTGGGGCCAGGTTTCACAATGAGCTCACCTGAAACCCTGGCTGATTGGGATAGAACTGAAGAAGCTTCTCGGATGAGAGGTGAAACGTCTTCAAGCAACTTAAAGAAGTCCAAACGCTTTTCTTTGCAAGCTCATTTGACCATGTTGGCAGTAGTTAAACCATCACTCAAAAACCATCATTTGACCCAGCTGTCCTAGCCAATTATAGGCCAATCTCCAACTTTCCTTTCATCTCTAAAATCCCCACTAGAGCAGCTGTAAAATAGCCACAAAGGAATGCCTTATTTAAAGAGTTTCAGTCAAGTTTCAGAGCACATTACTGTATAGAGATAGCTTCAATGAAAGTTAAAAATGATCTTCTTCACACCAGGATTTGTTTCTGTTTGCATAACACATGCCTCCTTTAGGTGCCGTGCTGATGACACCCTCTCTCTCATCCATCCATGAAGCCAGGCAACACACCTGTCAGTCAACCTAAAGGAATGCTCTGAATGGCATTACCTTAGTCTTCCTTTTTTTTTTTAATCCCAATATGCGGTAATATGCAAATATTAAGGACTGCTTTCTTCGATTTCTGCAATATCTCTAAAGTCGTGTCCCAGAGTGATGCTGGAAGACAAGTTCATACATTTATCACTTCTAGGCTGGCCCGCTGTAATTTGTTATTATCAGGATGTTGTAAAGACTCCATAAAACGCATTCAACTACATCAAAATGTTGCAACATGACTACTGAAAGGGACTAGAATGACAATATATTTCTCCTATTGACTTCTCTTCATAGGCTCCTTGTTAAATCTGTTTTTTAATTACCATCCTATAGTACTATATCTCCCCACTTCACTCTCAAACTTTAAGCTTACTAGAATATTTAAAAGTAGAATGGGAAGCTGGGCCTCCAGTTTTTAGGTCTCTCTTTGGGGTTATTATTAGTTATTAGTTATTATCAACCTCTGCCTCTCCTCCACAGCATGTTTTAGTCCTGTCTCCTTCTCCTTACTCAGCTGGTTGCAGCAGATGACCACTCCCCCCTGTGCCCAGTTCGGGCATTTATTCCTGTTCTTGCTAAAAGTGGGTCAGATAAATAATTGTTTTGTAATGTTTTATTTTTGCAGTTTATCCTTAGATAATAAAGTGCCTTTAGATGACTGGCATTGTAATTTCATGCCTGTTCAACCTTGAGTTGAATACTGTACAGCTTGACAGCCTTTGTTCTTATAGAAAAATAGCCACTGAAAAGCTAAAACAGCTTTAGCTTTTTAACAGACTAAAAAACTTTTCTCAGCCGTGCATGGATTGTTTATAGACAGTACTCATAAGAAATTCCCTAATTGGACCTTGTTACACATTTTGGTGGTGGACTCTGAGGCAGACAATTACTTCACACCCCATTTTCCTTAAGGTCTACTTCAACAGCTTGTATTGACTGTTGAAGTAGTCAACAGTCATGAGGTTTAATCATGCTGACTCAACTCTGCCTTACTTTAATCGGGGATCAGGCTTTAGCCTCTTTCCCTCTAAAATATCTGATAATTTAGATTTTCTCCTAAATGTATTTATTTTTTTACTTGGTTCATTCTTGGGGAGAGTTAACCATTTACCTCTGCTAAGCTATATGTTCCCCCCTTTTCCCAATGTAGTTAAGATTATGACAGAATCCTTCGCTGCTTTCTCCTTCATTCTTCTTTTTCCTTCCTTTTGAAAGGAACTACAAATTGCTCACACACTGAATTATAGCACTGTGGATATTTTAGTGCTGCACATTTAGAGCTAGCATCTTACTATTAGCTTCAATACATGAACAGAGGTAGCTGCCACTGGTCTATATGTAGCCGCACTGAAAAAGATAAAAGACAGATTATTTATCATATCTGCATTCAGAGTCACACATATGTACACATTTGCACCCACACAGTTACATACATGTCAGGAGGATACCCAAGAGCAGTGTACCAGGGTCAGAAACGGCAGATGTTTAAATTTCTCATTTTGTGTTATCAGGGATCCCAACTTTTAGTAAATCCCCATGTGTAAGTTTCATCCCTTCAATAATGCAATGCTCATAAGGTGTCATTCCTGGATTAATAACTTCTCTAAGTTTACTTATCTGTCCCATGCCCTACTGGGGTTCTAATGCTCTGTGTGTATCTGTTCTAGTGTCAATGAGAGTCATTTCTGCACCCTTTATGTATTAAACTTTTCTAACCTTCATTAATATTCTAATGTAAGAGTGTTAGTAATGAATATATTTTAATAATCTCCTATCTAATGCTTTCATGTGGCCTAGTTCTTATTATGTGTGTTCTTTTCCTACTGGGAGAGTAACACAAGGAGTGGAGCCCAGGGCTTTAAACTTATTAGTTTGCTGGGAGCATTACTGATGCAGCTGCTTCATGTTGTTCACTGCAGATATCATGGATAGTTAGGTACTCTGGTATCAGTCACAGTCCATGTACTGAAGATTTCTCTTGGCAGTAAATTTCTTGTTGTTATGGTGCTGCCTACATTTCTCTTGGAGTTCTCCAGGAACATCCACACAGAGAACATCCCAGATGCAGACGATGTTGGTTCTTAGAGGCCACCCAGCAGATTGATAAATATATCAGCTGACTAAAAGTGTGTTTTAATACACTTTTCCAGCCCTCTGCAGATACAGTCTTTCATTGGACTCGAGGAGACTTTCATGAATTGTGGATCTTCACTTGGAAGATCCTCTCTGATGTTCATGGGTTTTCACACGTGCCAGCCATTGGATGTCGTCATCCAGCTGACTCCTCCTCTCCACCTTTGTGCAGGCCTCATCAGTGACGTAGGCCTTCGCAGTGCCAGTGTTGCTCTTCTCCACAGGCTCTTGGCCTGGTGTCTTCCACTGGTGATCTGTGTTTCTCCCCTTCAGTTGGTGAGCTCCTTCATCTGTAAGGAGTTCTTTTTTTTTCTCTCATAGCAGGAGAGTCATTGTTTCAAGTATGTGCATACATCAGTTAGTTAGTAACTGTTTTCATTTGCTCCACTATTTTCTTTCGCCTGTGAGCTCGACCTCATGTTAGTCTTCGTTATCTTACTCCTGTTCTTTGAATACTTCTATTTACCTTCTTTTCCTCTGACTCACAGCTTTCTTTGTCCCACCCATCTAATCACCCACACACTCTTCAGCTCCTTTATCTGACTTCCTATATCTCAGACTTTCTCATGTTTACTTCCCCTCTTCTAAGCCATAATCACTTTCCTAACATTTTCTAAATACAAAGGCTCAACTTTTGATTTTTCCTTATTGCATTTTAGGTCAATGTGTTTTCTTTCTAATTACCAGCTTTTGCTTGAACACAGCCTCTGTCATCCCCTCCAAACCCTGCTCCTGTGTATTTCCACCTGCATGATGCACACTGCTTATTCAGGGAGCTTTCTGTTTCCTACTGGCAGCACAGATTTATCTATATTTGCTTTTATTTTCCTTGTAAAACTAAAACAAGATCAGAGGGGCTTTATTATCATATACTACAGTTTTATGTTTTTCTGCTCAACTTTCCTGTAAGTGACAAGATGCAGCTGTGTAAGAGTTACCATATTGCATTTGCTAAGGACAGCATTTTGCAAGTTATTCCTTCAACTCATAAAGTGCAATTTATTTATTAATTTACTTTCTTGGATGGTAAAAATCACTCTGATGTTCTGGGACTCTTAAAACTTAAATACTTCTTGATTCAAGCCTGACACTCGAGGCATTAAAGGGTTAAGGCCCTCTAATGTCACGCACCTCTGACACTCTTCTAAATGTTAATTCTCTTATAGCTATAGAAGAAGGATTACACACAGTCTGACCAGCATCAAGGCAAGTGTTTTAGATACCAAAGATCCCTTTAATAATCCCTTCCTCCATACAATATCTAATCATGCTTCTTTTTTTTTGATCAGCAGTTCTAATGATCCACAGCTGCAGCTTAACCAGCCATGCATCCCACATTTTTATTTCTATTGTTTCTTTTCCCAGCCAAATATTCTTTTTCTTTAGATTTAAACTTTTTTTTTTCTAAAGTGCTCAGGTGTAGTCACTTTGCATTCATACCTACTCTTCCTCTTACTTTACTACTTAATGGCATTATTTATTACATCTTTCTAATTACTGTTTTGTTATTGTTACCATTACACTTTAATCAGTTGTCGTTGTATTTAGGCTTTTTGTTTACTCACTGACAGGGGATTTCTTAAAATCACCCCGCAGCTCTTCAGCTGAGACACTTGAGTTAGAAAACACAAACACTGCAGTTGTCTTTACTCGCGAGGACAAGTGACAGAGCGCTCCTACACGTAAGGGACACTCACGGACTTGCGCTCTGTCCCCGTCTGCTTTCTTTATTTATACAACAGGAATTAATACGTTCGTTCAGTGACATGAGCATGTGCGTATGTGATTGTGTGTGTATGTATGTGTGTGTGTGTGTGTGCAAGGTCAGAACTGCTTGTTCAACTTCTTACTATCGCTGTGGAAAGATTCAGATACAAATATCAGAACACGTTTCATAAAGAACAATCAGTTCTAGGCAAGGAAAAGATCATCATGCAGCATTCTATCACAAATAAACTTATATCATTAAAAGCTTATACTGACTAAACTAATACAATTTTCTATTGACACTCACTGAATTATATTATTCTCAGTTCTTTCCACTGCTTCTCTACTGTTATGTCTTATGGCCCTCTCTCATTCAGTTCTGTCTTACTTCCCTGTTCTTATTTTAATAGTTTGTTATATTTATTTTAATTTACCCGAGAACCAGTTTACTGGCCTTATCACTTTCCTCCCAGGTGTTTCTTCTAATATTTTATTCTCAAATTTAGAGCTTCTTTCTTCCCATTCCTGACTCTCATGGGCACTATTCTTTTTCATATTTTTTTGTTGTTTTTTGTTCATAGTACTCAGCATTTGATCACTTGTTTAAGCATCTTCACTGACGTGGGCCCTAAACTTTACAAACAAGTTACATCTTTTTTCTTTTTTTTAAGCAAACAATTTTGCTTCCTGTCTCAGGTGACTCCTCTGAGCCTCGCACAAGCTCGCATAACAATAACCTCTTTGAGACATTCAGGTCAGTCTTTTACTCTTCTTCTCACACACTTGCATTTGGCTTAGATCATTTGAAAGCCTGTGCACTGGTCAGGGACACTCTTGGCAGGATGTCGGGGCCCACCCCATACACTCCACAGTCAGAGCAACTTGAGCCAGCTACACCCTGTGACGCTGTTTACAGGCCACCTCCGGCAGCAGCAGCTCAGCTGATGTAAGCTCTCTCAGTACAACACTTTTCCTTTTTTTTTCTGCTACTGTCTCCCTCTGCCACACTCAACAGACACTAAACTCTCTCTCTGACTTATTAAACCACCATTTCCAACAAAACTCTTCTATTTCACTTCACTATCATCCATCCAGTGATTTTAGCTATTATGCTCTGGGTTTAATACATCAGTTAGTTGCATTTAAACCCTGTCTACCTTCTTTTCTCTTCCCAACTACTTATTTGTGACGGCAGCATTTTAAACAGATCTCTAGCAGGTGTCTCTTATTGTTAATTTTGTTCATATTTGTCCTCATTACCACTTCACCCCACATGTCGGCCTAATTATTCTGAACTCCTCTAAGCTTCACACACTTTATTTCCAACAATCATTTATTTCACATCATATTATGCAGGTGCCTCTTGCACTCTCTGTATGCTTTTGGGTGAGTTCATGAGCCCTCTGCAGAACTTTCTATCATTATTATCATTATTTACTACTCTCGCACTCCTCTTTGGTGAGTGATAACAAACACTCAATATACATTTCACATGCAAACTCTGAAACATTTATTAGATTCTTCTACAACTCCTGCATTTTACTGAGATTGGTTTATGGATGCTGTTTAGACTCTCTTTACTTCATTGTAGCCCAAACATGTTCTTATTTATTTGGTCTCTATCTCTTGTTCCGTACTAAGATGTTCAGATGTTCTCAGATCATCACCACTGTCTTCTATATTTCACCAAACACAACACAAACATTTATTATTTGTTTGTGTGATTTATTTACTTTCCCTATAATTATTTTAGGCCTGGGTTTTATCCCAGCTATGTTTTATTATTAAAATTCTTTTCATTTTTCTCATTCTTATCAGTTTGGATATGTTACAATCTAGCCCTAGGTTAGGTTATCCTTTTTTTTTTTTTTTACTTTAGTCAAGCAGCTCTATTTCCAATTTATTTAACTTTTGGTCATACTTTTATTAAGCTAATAATCCAATAAAGTGCCTACGATCCCTATTTACTCATTATCCCTATTTTGGCAATTAATATTTTCTTTTACTCAATTTTACCTACAAATTTTCCACCTTACTTCATATTGCTGCTTAAAAAATATTATTTCTGCAGATCTTTCTGTTTAACTTCCTTAAACAACATTATATTTCAGCAGCAGTGTGTCTATTTTCCTCTTTATATCAACAATTCTTAATTTTTGCCGACTTATCTCTTTTCACTGCTCTGATACTCTTCTCACTCGTCCACATACCTTAGGTATGATTTACAAACTGCCTGAAGACACGGTGCTCTGCAGCACAGAGAGCTCAGTTTTTTTTAGTCTCTCAAATCAGTCCCTCTACAATTTTTTTTATTCATCTACCTACTAACTTCCCTTTTCCTTATTTATTTATCAAAACCCATCCTTTACGCATATTCCTCTGACTCTTATTTACAGCAAGAGTTATTTTAAGCAATATTTACAGCAATACATGGTTATACACTAGACTACTACTTAGCAATATTTACAGCAGTGATTATACTTAAGGGTTAGTAACAGCTATTTACATATTTACACTTTGGCCGAAGGTGTCGCCTTTCATACAGCAAAGCGCGCAATTTACCAGCGCGTCCAGACCGGTGGACTCGAAGGTCCTCAGAATCCCACTGCCAGCCCCAAGCCCACGCGTTACGTGCTGAGTTCTTATCTCCAAAAATCCCCCAAAGCCCGAGCAGACTTGACTACATAGCAATTCACTTGGGTTAACTAGGTTAACCAATTAAATGGTTAACCTATGATAGGTTTGTAGCTTAAACCTATTCGCTGGAACGTTCAAGGTAATTTAATTACATAGCAAAGCAAGAAACGAGTAGGCAAAGTTCTTCGAGGTACTCATGCATGAGGGAGAGAACCACGACAAACGCCATTCCTTCGCTTGACCCCAGTCGCTCTCGTCCACTCCCCCGTAACACTGCTCTTTTATTGAGGTTACATGAATATGCATAGGTTCGTTAACATATGACGTCTACATACAAACAGAGTACCAAAAGAGTATCTTGCCTGTGCGTTGTGTAAGTATGTGTGTGTGCGTGTGCGAGTGTGTGTGTGGGATCAAGATGTGACCCTGTGAAGACTCCCCAAAGCTGGTGCCAGGAGTCTAGCCGTCCATCTAAACAAAAGGCTCTTAGCCTAAAACTGACATAGCTACGTTTATCCTACCATAAAACAATAAGACAAGGTACGACATCTCCCATGCTCCCAGGATGTAGGTGTGAATGCCAGAACACTCTGGAATGCACACAAAGCCTATTAAGGATCACACATCCTATCACTACACAATCGATTATACACCTCTAAGCATATATGGTTAAATATTTCTAAGCATAAATGACAATAAACAATACAAATCTAACAACCTAGTTAGCCTGTGTCAACTTATCAACCTAAATGGATAACTAGGTTTCCAGCGGTAACCACCTTGAGGGTGCCGACATATATTTCACTTTTCATCACTTCATCATCACTTTTCATCACTTCATCATCACTTTTCATCACTTCAACTTTTTTACTTCTGCGCAACTTACTCCTATTCTTCAGATACACTTCCTTAACACTAAAGAATAGCGGAAAAATAAACACAAACTCCCCCAACACATCCCTGGAATCATACTCCAGCACAGGAGCATTAAACTCCACTCCTTCAGCATCTGCAACTAGCATTATTTCTTACAGTGTAACACTTTATCACTTAGAATAACAGCGACCCTTTGATTAAAATCCTTTTCAAGGTTAGGTGAAATCTACTTGGAAACAAGGTGGGAACCCCCCTTCTGCACTCAGACAACACCAACATTGAGCAGGAAAAAAACTCTGCTTAGCTTATTATAGCGGCCGCTTGGTGTTCTCTGATGTGCAAGGCTTTGGCATTCCCCAAGGCTCTCAGCAATCACCTTAATTCCTTGTCCCTTCGTACGTCGCCAATTGTGGTCGCAAATTTCGAAACCATCCTGATAACCTTCTCCCACCAACGATGTGGAGATCCAACCTCTTTAGATCCAATTAAAGTCAAGACACTCAAAAAGATGCTCTGGAAAAGAGTAGAATTCTTGGAACAGAGTTTAATACACTGAATCACATGAACAGCAGGAAAAATACATACAGACATTTAGCAAGAGAATTACATAGCAGAAAGCAACCAAAGCAAAACCCCGGGGTGTACAGCCTTAAGCACAGACAGCAGAGCAACACAGAGACGGACAGAGTGAAACAGCAGAGGGGAAAAAGAGCCGGGGGTGTCCTCTGGTCCCCTAATATATAGGGACCAGTATCCCCGCCCCCTGCTGCTGGGTAACTTTCCCACGCGCCCAAACACAGCTGAAGGGGTCAGGTACAGGCCAGGGTACGGGCAGGGCTCTGGCTGGGGGCCCAGCCCAAAGGGACACCCTTAGGTTAACCCTTTGCTTTGCCTTCTGACAATAGGTCACAGCATGGTCAAAGGTCACACATTAATCCTAATTATTAATATATAATCTTATAACTACATAGGTTCTTAAAACACTTCAGTGTAGTTCAAATTACGTGCGTGTGTGTGTGTGATGATATTTTATTGTGATGTGTTCAGGAAATGTTACTGTTTTGGTTGTGCTGCATGAAAGACGTTGAGTGTGTATTCGGGAAGGTTAGTTACTGGGGAGTAAATTATTCAGGAGAACTCTCCCCTTACATTAACTGCCCTGTTACTGTACCATCTTAACCCTAGAACACTATCGCTATAAATAGTAACACGATCACTAATGCCGGGTGGTTTTTACCCGATATAATATAACCAATGAAAAGTAATCAAATATATCAAAATATGACAACACATGACAAATTAGAGTGGTCTTCTTTTACTTTCAACTGTGCCATGTCTAACAAAATGAAAAATAAAACTCCTAAAACAAAATAATGACTCTGGAAAGCTGGTCTTTGGTCCACCCATTCCTGGGACATTTGAGACTTCCCTGGTGATGGCACAGGCTCCTCGACACGCAAACAGCTGCAGGAGAGAGAAATCATGTAAATGTATTTTCTCAGGTGTAAATCACCCAGCGATAGTGTTCTAGGGTTAATAAACCTCGGTGAAGCAAAATGTCTTGTGCTTAAGACTCTACATGAAAGTTAAAATATATATGTTCAGTGCACATAGATGTAGAGTGTATATAGTTACACATATATAGTTATATAGTTATACATATCACACAAAAATCCACCACAAAACCTATACTTTGTTTCGTGCGAGAACTCCATTCAAATGCATGTAGCAGTGAGAAACACACTGTCTTGGCAAAAGAAAGCGTTTTTGTACAACTTCATAAAGATAGCTATAACTTTTGATAGAAGACTCAGACACACATATTTATGGCTTTATCCTATACAATTCAATATCCCCGTGTTGGGCAAACAGGTTTTAAAGCTGTGTGAGCTAAGATTTTCAAGTATTCACAAAAATGAAAAACTATACTCTGTTCTTTTCTAGAACGCCATTCAAATACATCTAACAGTAAGAATTGCCTTGTCTGGGCAACAAAAGGTGTTTTTGTACAACTTCATAAAGATAGCTATAACTTTTGAAAGAAGACTTTGTAGTGGCGATTCCTTTTGTTTGGCCAACCAAACATCCTTTAATCCACAAGCCACTGCTGCACTGACATAAGATCTTGTATGCAGGCAAAAGAGCCGACTGTCCAAACTTGAAAGTTGCATTCCATGGTTTATTTATCCAGTTTGGAAAGCAATAACAAGACCATTTTTGTTGCTTCCTGTTGCTTCTCCTGCTCTGGTCAAAGAAAACCATAGTCCCACCCCAGTGCATGCTGGTCCTATACCGATCGCTTTATTTATAGAAAAAAATTGCACTACAGTTCTTCCTGGCTGACTTAACGAGATAAACAACAAAACAAACCCAAACAATGAAGCAAGTATTAACCTACAAATAAAACTTGTGAATAACCCAAAAATATAAGTAAACCAACAACAAATTTTAACAAATTTCAAAATATTAACAATAAAGAACACATAGCTCCAACAGACTCAGACAATATTATTTATGGCTTAATCTTATAGGTGTTTTTGTACAACTTCATAAAGATAGCTGTAATTATTGAAAGAAGACACAGGCAAACATATTTATCCATGAATACTATAGAATTCAGTACCGTTGTTTGCAACCAGGATTTGCAGCTGTTTGACCTAAGATTTTCAAGTTATTCAAGAAATGAAGAAACCTTTCTCTTTTGGCGAGAAAGATAACTTATAACCTACTGCGAGTGCATGTAATCCTACATAGCAAGCAGGTCTGGCCCGGATCTGGCATCAAGCCGGCACTGCTGGTTGACTTCTAGCATGGTAAGCCATATGTCATCCAGATATGAGCCAGGTCTGGCAATGATGCCACTGTTTTTGCGCTGGCATGCCACATCTGGCCCGATTGTGGTTTGGTGCATGCCCATAGAAAACAGGTCTTCCCTGGATCCGGCATCAAGCTGGCACTTCTGACTGACTGGTGTCATGGCAGGGTGTATGTCAACACTGGTTCTCTATACAGAGAATTAGCCTGTTCTGGGCAGGAAAATCAGAATCAAAATCCTTAATTGGTTAGCTAATGCTACCGTCAAGTAGTTTCAGTTTTCCAAAGAAAATGTGTATAATTGTTATTGTTTATGAAAGAAAAGTATCCTGATATGCAGCATTAATTATGATGATTTGCGAACAACACCAACACAAAGATTGTGCAATAAGCACAAACTAGAGGAATATATATAAAACAACAGAAAGGCACACGTTGGAGAACAAAGTACTTGAAAGTTGTTCAAAAGACTTGGTCTGAGTCTGTAATTTGTCGTTTATAACAAAATTATTATTCTGTATGCTGTTTTAAAAAGTGGTTAATAATAATAATGACACATATGATAATATGTGTTTTACCATTAGCGTTTAGCTTTAGTTTCCTACTTTCTTGGAAATTGTATATGGGCTCTGGTGTAATCTAGACTCATTTATGATCAGTTTCTCTTTTTAAAATTAAAATAATAGAATTGTGATCTAGCAAATCAAAATATTGAATCTGTAGTTTGTCAGTTTTACTAATATCCTTTCAGATGGACCATTATAACTGGTGGTGCCGCCTTTTGCCACCAAACTGTCAAATAGCACCCATTGTGCAACAGTCCACGCATAGAACAAGCGTATCGGTGGGCGTGGAAACCCTCATCAGATGGACAATCACCGCTTTCAGACCTACCCTTCTGCGGTGTGGATTTATCTGATTGGCGTTAAATGTTTTCCGCTCTTCTCTGATTGGCCAAGACTCTTGCCAATGAGCTCGCGGAATAGAAACTGGCACCTAGCAGCTAGATACGCCGTCTTCTCCGGCAGGTCATCGTTCGGCTTCCTCATCTTTGGTTGTGTCGTGGATCTTAAACTCAATACGGTAGGCGTTTGTAGCACTGAATTAAACAGCGCTTACTGCAGAACACAATGATGGCGTCGTGCAGGAAAGAAAGAAATACTCGGCGGCTCCTTCTTTTTTTGTTTTTGTTGCTGCTGCTGGCATTAGCCGTCATCTGTCCAAAGAAAAATAAAAGGGGGGTGGTGACAAAGTTGAAGTAACGCGTTTTTCTGTTTGCTTTGCTATGAAATACACTTTTGTGTCGGCTGTTCATTCAAATTAAATTGCGGGTAGCTTAAGTAAACCGACATAGTGGCCATTCAGGCCTGATATCCTCAGCCAACACCTCCTTCCTGGTTTCATGTTTCAGATTGTTATTTATCAGATTTTTTACCTTGTCCTGTTAGTGCTCTGCATTCATTCTTTGCTTAACTCAAGTCGCTTCTTCTTTAAGTGAACTTTAGGCGAGATTATAAAATGAAATCTTTGAAAGTTGTGAAATCATCTGTTGTGAAACACCACCAATAAGGTCTTTTCAACCGAGATTATTAAAATAACAATGGTAATAACAAAAATAATAACCAAGGAGGTAATCCCCCCCCCCCCCCCTTTTTTTTTTTTTGGCCACTGGGATAATTGAAGAGGGTTATTATGGATTTACGCCGAGTCATAGCTCTGGATACTTTAAGCATCTTGTGAATGAATTCATTCATAGTCTACAGACCTTTTCCCCCCTCTTGGGTATCAGCATGTCATTTGACAAATTGTTGTGTAATAATAATCTCTCTCCAGTCACTTCAGTTATCAGAATAAGTGTCAGAGTAACTTATTTGTTTTTGTCTTCTTCGTGGTCATTCTATTGTGACAGATGTCTCCCAAGATCAAGGCTGGCTCTGTGGTGGAGATGCAGGGAGATGAAATGACTCGGGTCATCTGGGAGCTCATTAAGGAGAAACTCATCTTTCCGTACCTGGAGCTTGAAGTGCACAGGTGAATACACCTGTACTCCTACACTGTGTAAAGATCCCATTGTTCTAGCAGCTCAGTGCACTCAGATCGCTTACATTTAATGGTTTCTTTTTAAATATACTTTTGTTTACATGACAGTGGTGCAGTGGTAAGTACTCCCAGCAGGGATAGTCTTAGTAAAACAGAATCAAAAACGGAATTCAAGCAACACTTTCTGCATGCCTGGTACTTCTTGTTTGGCTTGAATTCTTGCTTTAATGCATCCCCCATCATTGACCTTTGCCCTGAAAATACATTCCCCCCCACCCGAAAGGTGTCTAATGGTTCAGCTGCAAAGCAGAATATACTAACTGCAGCTGCTACCTCAGAAAAAAAAAATCACCATTGCATTAAAAGCTATTTACAAAAGTCTTGTAATCAAGAAGACAATGAAAAGTTTCAACAAGTATTATTAAATCAAATGCAATGATGGGTGATATTGTAGATCAGAAATGTCCAAACAAAGTAATAACGATAATTGGTAGTATAACATCCATTTGCGTCATCGGTTTCTTAATTTGACCTTCCTCTACTTATCTGTTTCATGGACTTTGCACTGTTGTTAACCGTCCACGATAGTACAATGGTTAAAAGTCCCACCACACAGTCAGGTGGTTCACTGGGCACGGAATTCTTGGAAGCACATAGTTTGGAACATGTGCAAGGTTTTCTGCAAAGATTCCAAAGAATGAACCTCATCGGTTCATTCATGTGGCTTGGATTTTCAGTTGAGGAAGGAGGGAAGTGGGTAAAAGGTCAAGGCCACTTTCATACAAAGCCAGCACACAAGATAATTGCCAAAGAGAAGTCTAAGGACACTGAGCTGGTTTTCACCCCCTCCTCTAACTGTTTGTTAAAGCTGTGAGGTTTCTCAAGTATAACAAGTGGAGCAAACCGATCCAGTTATGCTGGCAGAGTGCCTGGTTTCGTTGCACAACTGATTCCTTTTTTTTGCTTTCTTCGTGTTGCTTCGTTGCAGTGGCAGCGCCTAAAAGAAAATGGAACAGAGGGTTAATAGAAAGTCTCCTTCATAAGAATGCTGTGTCAGGGCCTGCAGGCAAGAAAATTGCCTTCATAATGAAGTGCAAAAAGCTCTGGCAGCAGTTCAAATTATTCCATAATCAGATTCACTTTCACCACTCATTCAAGTCATTCATGTCCTTTGACACAGTTATTGTGTTCCACATCACAGTAGGTGCACTTTGACATTCTCCGCTTTGCATTTCACTCAGCTAAATCAATAGCATAGTGTTCGGTAGTTAGTGCACTGGGGTCTGCTGCTAAGTTATGTGTAAATACTTGTAACGCTCATAGCATTCAGTGCCTCTGCTGCTGAGATTATCAATGTTCTCTGTGTGTGTTTGGTCCCTGTCTTCATTCTTAATCTCATACTCTAATTCTTAGAAGCACACAAATATTCTCAATTATAATTACTAATCAGTTATATTTACTAATCATTTGAGCCCTGTAGTAGTTACTACCACTAGCTCCCCAGTATAGTGGTTTACATCATACCCTAACAAGCAAAAAGAGGCAAAAACCCTTGGCAATGTGTGATGAAGGGCATTGGGCATAAAAGTTTACTAAGTCACACATGTGGAGCTGCGTCCTGGTGACACCTTGTGAAGGAGCAGCTAAAATGCTTAAAGTATTCTTTGCTTTTTGTACTAAAACTTTGAGGTTTTTATTGACAGTCTAGGTACATTTACAAGACATTATAAATTATGTATTAGCTTTCTCTCGGCACCATTAATCATGTTCTCTTAATCTCTCCTTGCAAAGCTATGACCTTGGGATGGAGAACCGAGATGCAACTGATGACCGGGTGACAGTTGAGGCAGCAGAGGCAGTCCACCGTTACAATGTGGGCATCAAGTGCGCCACCATCACGCCAGACGAGAAACGTGTGGAGGAGTTCAAGCTCAAGCAGATGTGGCGCTCACCCAACGGGACCATCCGTAACATCCTCGGGGGCACGGTGTTCAGGGAGGCCATCATATGTAAGAATATCCCCCGCCTGGTGTCCGGCTGGACCAAGCCCATCATCATCGGCAGACATGCCCATGGAGATCAGGTACCCTATCGGTCCCACTTACTGAAAACTTTGAAGTATGCATGCTAAGGGGGGGGGGGGATATATGATCTGTGAATCTCTAGTCAAGATTTCACACATCTCATGTAAATTTTTCAAAGTCTCCAAAAAAATAAGGTTGTAATTATAGAGAATTTCATTCCAACAGTATTTAAAAATGGCAACCTACAAATGAATATGTGACACATAGACACCTTTTTCCATCTTTTAAGATGTAAAACTACTCAGATTTTTGTAGTTTCATGTCGTGTATATTATTGTGTCAATAGGATGTTGAGGAAATGACTCAATGTCCTGTTCTAGAGTTAGTTTACTGTAGAAGTCTGTTTATGCCCTACAGATTTATAGAGCGTCTGTGAAGGTAAGCTGGCTCAGGCAAATTAGCATTTAGAAGGAGGTAGGGAGGTGACAATGAAAGCCTGTAGGAAAGTGTGTCCAGACATCACATTCATTTGCAAAGCCACACATTTATTCAAACCCTTGCATTAGAAGCAGGATGTGTATTCTACACCAAAGAGCAAAGAATAGTGAGTCTGTCTTCATCTAGTTTTAGTGTGAAATAGTATTTTCATGGCTTATGTTTTGGCAAAGAAAAATAATGCCCATAGTTTTCTGAAGTTTTCCAAATGAGGTTAAAATAAAATGTGTTTTAAACTAAAACTTCATCTTAATTATTGTTACCATTTCGGAGGCTGCCTGTAATTTTCTACCACACTTCTGTAACTGCTCTTTCCCTCCGTCAGCTGATGTATGAGCTCAGGGAATTGACAGTTATATCGGACGTTATGTTAGGAGTGACTTGGTCAATAATTAGGTTTCATCAGCTGTCCTTTGGACCACAGTGTACCACCTCAACAGCCACAGAAGTAAATCACAGGTTGGTTCATGGTGCATAGCCAAAGTCAACAGTTCTGCTTCCAGTTGGGTGATGTATCAGATGGCTGCTGGTTACATAATATCTGTTAGATGTCAGAAAGAACAATGCTGTACACTCTGACTAGTCCTCTTTAGGTGTTTATGACAGTCTTTCTTGCTGTTATGGTATATGTTGGGGATTGTATCTTTTTTCTTACTCACTGTTCTCCCCACAGTACAAAGCCACAGACTTTGTGGTGCCTGGGCCTGGGAAAGTGGAGATGACCTACACACCCGCAAAGGGAGAGCCTGTCAAATATGTCGTCCATGAGTTTGAGGGTAAGAAGCCTGTGTGTGTGTGTGTGTGTATATATATATATATATATATATATATATATATATATAAAAAACACCCAGCACGCCCCTGCGGGCGGTTTATCCTTCAAGCTCGGGTCCTCTACCAGAGGCCTGGGAGCTTGAGGGTCCTGCGCAGTATCTTAGCTGTTCCCAGGACTGCGCTCTTCTGGACAGAGATCTCCGATGTTATTCCCGGGATCTGCTGGAGCCACTCGCCTAGCTTGGGAGTCACCGCACCTAGTGCTCCGATTACCACGGGGACCACCGTTACCTTCACCCTCCACATCCTCTCGAGCTCTTCTCTGAGCCCTTGGTATTTCTCCAGCTTCTCGTGTTCCTTCTTCCTGATATTGCTGTCATTCGGAACCGCTACATCGATCACTACGGCCGTCTTCTTCTGTTTGTCTACCACCACTATGTCCGGTTGGTTAGCCACCACCATTTTGTCCGTCTGTATCTGGAAGTCCCACAGGATCTTAGCTCGGTCATTCTCCACCACCCTTGGGGGCATCTCCCATTTTGACCTCGGGACTTCCAGGTTATACTCGGCACAGATGTTCCTGTACACTATGCCGGCCACTTGGTTATGGCGTTCCATGTATGCCTTGCCTGCTAGCATCTTGCACCCTGCTGATATGTGCTGGATTGTCTCTGGGGCATCTTTACACAGCCTGCACCTGGGGTCTTGCCTGGTGTGATAGACCCCAGCCTCTATGGATCTTGTACTCAGAGCTTGTTCTTGTGCTGCCATGATTAGTGCCTCTGTGCTGTCTTTCAGTCCAGCTTTGTCCAGCCACTGGTAGGATTTCTGGATATCAGCCACCTCCTCTATCTGCCGGTGGTACATACCGTGCAGGGGCCTGTCCTTCCATGATGGTTCCTCGTCTCCCTCCTCTTTCTTGGGTTTCTGCTGCCTGAGGTATTCACTGAGCACTCGGTCAGTTGGGGCCATATATATATATATATATATATATATATATATATATATATATATATTTCCAAACCATTTACCACATACAAAAGGTCTGATTGTTTAAAATAAACAAATATTCTATTGAATCTACTCTTTACTGTCTCCATCTTATCATCAAGCTTCTCTGTAGTATAAACCCATATCTTGCATGTCCACCCCACAGAGTGTATAAAACAAGGATTTAGAAGAGCTGACAGCTTGTTTCCTCCATATTTGTTTTATAGTACAGTTTCAAAACTAGCAAGTTTGGTAGAAAATTTAAAAAGTCTGTTAGTACAATTAACCTTATATTGTATGGGTTATATTGTGAAATACTGTGAAAGATGATATCTTTGTTCATGCTCTTGTAAATATTGATATGTTCAGGTTTAACACTGAATGAACTGAAATAAATTTTAAACGGAGTAAGAGGTAACACTGGTTCCTTTTCTAGATTTTTCCAAGTTTGTCCAAGATTGTCTGCCTTTAAAGGCGATAATTCATGTGAATTTAGTCTGTCTGTATGTCTATTTGTTTGTGTCTATCCAGGCACAGGTGGTGTGGCCTTGGGAATGTACAACACAGATAAGTCCATCAGGGATTTTGCTAATAGCTCTTTCCAGGTTGCTCTGTCCAAATGCTGGCCTCTATACCTCAGCACCAAGAACACCATCCTGAAGAAGTACGATGGACGCTTCAAAGACATCTTTCAGGAGATCTATGAGAAGTAAGGACAGCACATGCACAAGCAGCTTATGCAAACATCCTTGTAGCAGACATGGGCCAGAACTGTGTTGTCCACCTTCTTGTGTGCTTCAGAGAGTATCGTGCTCAGTTTGAGGCCAAGGGCATCTGGTATGAGCACCGTCTCATTGATGACATGGTGGCCCAAGCCATGAAATCTGAGGGAGGCTTCATTTGGGCCTGCAAGAACTATGATGGAGATGTACAGTCTGACTCTGTGGCACAAGGTTGGTTTAAAAAGGAGGTTCAGATCAGAAGTTATGTGAAAAACCATGCAGAAACTTAAATAATAAAAGCCTAAAAAAATTGCAGTGTACTGTAGACTAATGATATTCAGATGTTAATGTAGTTTTTGGTTGTCCCTGTGTTTTAGGCTACGGCTCCCTGGGTATGATGACCAGTGTGCTTGTCTGTCCTGATGGACGTACAGTAGAGTCAGAGGCTGCCCATGGCACAGTGACTCGACATTACAGACTACACCAGCAGGGAAAGGAAACCTCCACCAATCCTATTGGTAGGCTCAGATTGTGGAAAAGTGATCATATGTGATTTTATCTCTAAGGTTATCTCTAGGTTAGTTATCTAATGCATGCTCTTTCACTGTGTGTCTGTTTCCTACAGCCTCCATCTTTGCATGGACACGGGGCCTGCTTCACCGGGCGAAGCTTGATAACAATGCCGAGCTGCGAGTGTTCTCGGAGGCGCTGGAGGCTGTTTGCATCGAGACCATTGAGGCTGGTTTCATGACCAAAGATTTGGCTATCTGCATCAAAGGCCTTGCAAAGTTAGTCATATGCAATGTACATTCATATAAGGATATTGTGCTGTTAGATTAGTGTGTAATTAGATCTTACAATACATTCTTGATACAGTCTCAGAACTTAGAAATAATCTATTAAAAATACATAAGAGTGGGCACCAGTTTGTGGAAGCCACCACATACAGTGACCGGAAAGGACAGCTCCATTTCAAAATGTACCTGATTGGGGCATCCGTAAATTAAAGTTTAATTCACTCAGGTTTATAAATATGTTTGAGCTCTTTTCAATATAGAGCAGTTATGCTTTTTCTTTCCTATAGTGTTCTGCTAAATATAAAATATTACAATGGTGGATGTTCAAAATTGTCTTTGACACACTCCAGAAACTAAGCATGCAGAAAGAACAAAACAAAGGAAAAAAACTCTTAATGTATTAAATATTCGTTTCATATATTTTACCTCTTACTATGATTTACTTTTCCATGTCCTTTTTTCCTATGTAACATAATCATAATTATTGGGTATTAATCAACCAAGTTTTGTGTGACGGGAGATGTGACCGCTCCCAACCTCTTAAGTATTGTTTGGCATTTCAAAAATGAGCTTGTTGAATAATTGCAGTGAATTTTTACTAATAGTACAAAAAGATGCAGACATATGCTTACGTTTATAGAGCCCAACTGTGGCAGAGCGTATGCTCACATAAGCCTTTACAGCAGCTCAGTATGTCTGTAATAATAAAAAAAATTTTCAACACCATTCCTCGTCTTGGAAACAGCAACCACGCATTTATTCATATGAGAAATGGGCCTTAGATTTGATGGCATAAAGGAGCACTAAGTTGTTGCAGTCGAAACTTATTTTGACTACAGTGAACTTGACTTAACAGAGCTTCATAAATGCAGCCTGAATATTTGTCAAAATTAGTCATATTCGGTGATCTCTGAACTTTTGCAATACTTTAATGCTGACAGTCATCTGTTTTCTGACTCTGTTTGCAGTGTGAAACGTGCTGACTACTTGAACACCTTTGAGTTCCTGGACAAATTAGCAGAGAACCTGAAGATCAAGTTGGCAAGCCAGCCCAAGCTGTGATTTCATCTCCCAGCCTTCAAAGCAGTTTAACACAGACACATATGCATTCAGACACATGCTCACCCACAGAAACACCTACACAGTTACTGGAAGTTTGGGCCCCACCACCCCATGGAAAGGGAAGAGTGCACTCAGAATTCCAGGATTGACTCAAAGTCAGAGAGGGTCAGTCAAGAACAATGCCTTGTCCAGAAGAAAGCAGAATGGGGGCTTCTAATCACAACCTTGGGTTGCTACAAGATAAAATTACGCTTGTGACAGTGACGCTGGGCCGTGACCTGATATCTCAGTTCCCTTGTTTACCCTAATTGCACTCAGTTCCGCTGAAGTGATCTGTACCATGCAGGGGGACAGTATTGGTCTGAAAGAGCCTCTGGACCTTCACTGCCTTTATACATTTTGTCATCTGTTAATTCTCTTCATCTCTTTCACCTTGTAATTTTTTAACAATACTTCAGGCAAGAGTTTATGAAATAGTGCCAGAAAAACAGAGCAACGTCAGCCTGTATGTTACTAATGAAAATCTCTCTGCACTGCAGGAGAGTGACAATGCATTCAGTGAAGGTTTTACACTAATTGTACTATAATACACAGTTTATGATTTGAAAACAAATGGTATTAAAGTACAATACTTGCTTTTAATTTCAGAATTTTTAATTGTCAGTTTTTAAAGAGCTATATTTATTTTTCCTCCTTTGTTTGTGTGTACATGTTTATGTGCTCCTCAATTTAGACCCAGTATATTAGATTATTAGATCTTGCCAAAAAAAGCCACATTAAAACTACCTATAAACATTACACTTATTCATTCCTGATTTGATAACTCATAATAAATTAGTTTTTCATTATTGAGTTATGGATTTTATATTTAAAGTCTATACTGACACACAAACTGCAGATTGTATGTAGTGTGCACCAAAAGTGGCATAAACAAAACAGAGTATACTGTAGTATCAAGTAAAAGGTGGTGGTCATTGACTGTTATCACAAACAAAATGTTCCCTTGTTTGAACCTCTACAAGTAACACAGACTAGTCAGTAAATAGCTACACATATCAACCTACAATCACAGTGTCACACACAGTTACTGTCACTTATTTATAAGTAATCTACTGCAAGATGATTTCTGTAGCATGTATTTAGCTGCTCTGAAGTTCACAATTTTATTGAAATGCATTTCTTTACATCTTTAGAGTTGCTATTTAAATGGCAGCCCATTATATCCAGTTCTGCAGTGATTTGTTTGGTGGCATGTGCATACATGGAAAGCCTCAAGTCAGGCAGAACAGCAGCAGGTGCAGCAAGACCTCTTTGCACACCAGAAAAGTCAGCACGGACAATACATATCTGATTGTCAGAAATAGCAATTCAATTGAATTCAGTTTTATATCGATAGTGCCAAATCACAGCAACAGTTGTCTCAAGGTGCTTTATATTGTAAGGTAAATACCCTAATACAAAGATATGATCCCCTATCAGCAAGTTCCTTGGCAACAGTGGGAAGGAAAAAACCTCCAGCAGAACCAGGCTCAGAGAGGGGCGGCCAACTGCTGGGAGACAAACGAAAAGAAAGATGGCGCAAGAGATGGTATAAGGACTGTGTTATATCGCGCTTTGCTACTCTGGAAAGCACTCTCCACAACTTGCTTTATTCATTCATTCACAGGTCATTCATAGGGGACCTGCTCTACTACCTGAGATACAGCCAAGACAGCCAAAGAATGACTAATTATTAAATCTAGAGTCATGTATAAACACATAGTGAGTGAAAAGGTGAATGATGAACAATGATCATGGGAAGCCCCCAGCAGCCTAGACCTATTGCAGCATAACTGGATTCAGGGTCACCTGATCCAACCCTAACTGTGAGCTTTGTCAAAAAGGATTTTAAAAAATGGTAGCGAGGATTACAGAACAACTTGCAGATGCAGGCCAGCAGCAGTATACAGGATTGTTGATAGATTACATTTTCATATATCAAATAAAAAATAACAGAGCACAACCTTGTGGCTCGGTTAGCTTTAGCAGCAAATTGTCTGATGCTGGAGAGAATTTCATCCCTACTTGATTTGAACAGTAGATGGAGCTGCTGCATAAAAAAATGTTTTCAAACTCAGCCCTAATTTTTGAACTGTGACATGCAATTACTTTATCAATGTCAACAGAAAGAGGAATGACTCCACCAATGATGCCACTAACCCTAACCCTCTCTTCCATTCAGCAGCATTATCCTCAGCACTGTGTTTCAAGGATAAACGTTTAGTTTTGATTCAACAGACTAAATGGAGAGGCTTGTTTAGTGATGGGGGAAAAGGAAGCTGAAAACAAGGATCTATCATCACTGATTGGATTTCAGTTTTTTCAGTCTGTCTGTTTCTCTGTATCAGTAAAGCATTAATGTCCAAGCTCTCCCTTGTTTTTCATATAAACAGAGACAGATTCTAATTAGTTAATTAGTGATCCAGAGTAATTGGAACCTGTAATAATAAAGAAATGATGAAACATTCTAATTTTCAAAAAAGTAATAACCATTGTGACTTCATTCCCACAACCACCTCGCTGTCTACCTCGGATTCATCATGTCCCTGTAATTGCAACAGAAGGGCTTTGGAGCTTCCCTCTAAGACTCTTTTCACTTTACCTTTTTCCATGTAAGTCTTCTCATTCTTCATATTCACAGAGGAATTTAGCCAGTGTTATTCTATCAGGTACCCTGGAAAGAATTTGGTCTATCAGTTCCTTTATTCTACCACTTCCCTTGGGCCTTGCCTATTTTTTTAAATCTTCATTCATCTTTTCACTGCATTCTCTCTGTTAAAGGATTTTCACTTATGTAACTGAATGTAAAATCACTCCCCTCCTCATTTGTGCGATCTTTTACTTTTTACAAATGCACATTTCTTGCTGACCTTAAGACCAACTCTAAAGGCAGCCCCTCCCCAGAATATGACGGCTCTGCCAGAGATGCTGGCAGTACTCTGCAGTTGAAAAGTACTTTCCCCTTTCTTTCTTTTCCTCTTATTTATTTCTTTTTGTCTACTTAGTTTTTTAGTTTACACTTCTTGTGTAGTCGAGAAGTTTTTATCCGTGTTTGGAAACGAAACTCCATGTAAAACTACTGAGATGACCGCGACGCCACGCTGCCCCTTTGTCTATAGCTGGGACCTGCTGCTGGGGCTAAGACAGCACAGCCATGCCAGGTGTTCAGCATGAGATCCCTGCGGTGATCAAGATGAACTACCGCGGCTGCAGAGCCGGGAAAACACGAAGACTGAGGAGGAAAAGATTCCATCCTGCTCTCCCGTCTGTAGTGACTGGTAATGTCAGATCGCTGGTTAATAAGATGGAGGAGGTTGCGACGCTAACAGGGACAGAGGAAGTTTTCCGAGAATGCAGTGTTATGTGTTTCATGGAGACATGGCTGCACAAAAACATCCCGGACCAGGTGGTGGATATAAACGGATTTACGTGTGTGAGAGTGGACAGGGACCCAGGCAGCAGCGAGAAGAAGAGGGGAGGAGGACTCGCTCTCTATGTTAACAACCGCTGGTGTTCCCCGAGTCACGTTAAGGTGAGGCTGTGTGTAACAAACACATCGAACTGTTAGCAGTCGGTCTTCGACCATATTATTTACCGCATGAGTTTTCCCTCGCCATTATCGTCATTGTTTACATCGCCCCTGATGCCAACGCGGCGCAGGCGTATGACGTATGACCTCCAGCCCCTTTACAGACCTGCCGTTCAGAGGCAACCTGCAGCCACAAAAACTGTTACAACATGGACAAGGGAGTCGGAAGAGACTCTGCAGGGATGCTTTGAGTCAACTGACTGGGATGTTCTTTGTGATTCCAATCAGGACAATATTGACAATCTGACAGGCTGTGTAACAGATTATATCAACTTCTGTGTGGACACTGTGGTCCCCAAAAAAACCATTCTGTGCTTCCCCAACAATAAACCCTGGGTTACCAAAGACATCAAAGCAACCTTAAACAAGAAAAAAAAGAGCTTTCAGAAATGGTGACAGAGATCAGCTGAAACTGGTGCAGAAGGAGCTGAAAGCCAAGATTGCAGAGGGTAAAGAGTCCTACAGACGGGGGCTGGAAAACAAACTGCAGGAAAACAACACCAGGGAGGTGTGGAATGGAATGCGGGCTATCACTGGCCTGAGACAAAAGAGAGGTGTTGGGATGGATGGGGACCTCGAAAGTGCTAACAACCTTAATCTGCACTTCAATAGGTTTGACTGCCCTGCGTCTCCTGTCTCCACACCCAGCTATTCCCATCTTCTCCTTTTGCCTCCCCCCTCTCCTGCCCCCTCAGACTGTCTCACCCTGTCCCTCTCAGCAGATGACATCAAAAAAGAATTGGGCAGACTCCACTCCAGCAAAGTTGCTGGCCCTGATGGTGTCAGTCCCAGGGCCCTCAGGTGCTGTGCTTCCCAGCTGTCTGGAGTTCTAAAACGGATATTCAACATGAGTCTGGAAATGCAGAGAGTCCCATCACTCTGGTTCCTGTCCTTAAAAAGATCAACCCGTCGACCCTCGGTGACTACAGGCCAGTGGCGCTGACCTCACATGTCATGAAGACGCTGGAGAGACTCATCCTGAGACATCTGCGTCTGCTCGTGGAGCCTTGACTGGACCCCCTGCAGTTTGCTTATCAACCTTGTATCGGCGTGGAGGATGCCATCATCTACCTGCTGGACCAGGCTTATTCTCACCTGGACATTGTTGGGAGCACTGTGAGGGTCATGTTCTTTGACTTCTCCAGTGCTTTTAACACAATCAGACCATCACTGCTGGGGAATAAGCTCACGGAAATGCAGGTGGATGCCCCACTGGTTGGTTGGATTACGGACTATTTAACAAGTCGACCACAGCATGTCCGACTGAAGAGCTGCCGCTCAGATAACATCCTGAGCAGCATGGGGGCGCCGCAGGGGACGGTCCTATCACCCTTCCTCTTCACTCTCTACACATCTGACTTCAGGTACAAGTCTCAGTCATGTCATCTGCAGAAATTCTCGGATGACTCTGCCATTGTGGGCTGTATCAGGGATGGACAGGAGGAGGAGTACAGGAGTGTGGTGGACAGCTTTGTCGAGTGGTGTGAGCTAAACCACCTACAACTTAACATCACAAAGACAAAGGAACTGATTATGGACTTTAGGAAGCAGGCTCCTCCTCCTAACCCTGTCACCATCAGAGGGGCTGATGTGGAGATAGTTGAGGACTACCGGTACCTGGGGGTACACTTGGACTGTAAACTGGACTGGACCAAGAACACCAATGCTATCTTCAAAAAAGGGCAGAGTCGGCTTTTCCTACTGAGGCGACTCAGGTCCTTCAATGTTGGTAGGAAAATGCTGACCATGTTCTATCACTCGGTGTTGGAGAGCGTCGTGTTCTTTGCAGCTGTGTGCTGGGGAAGTGGGGTGAAGACAGCTGATGCCAACAGGCTGAACAAACTGATTAGAAAGGCTGGTTCTGTCCTGGGTGTCAGACTTGAGAACCTGGAGGAGGTGTCCGAAAGGAGGACGCTAAAAAAGCTTGTTTCTATCATGGACAACCCCTCCCACCCCACGCACCCCCCATGATGGACCATCGGAGCAAACGCAGCAAAAGACTCATTGCCCCAAAATGCAGAACTGACCGCCACAGTAAATCCTTTGTGCCGGTGGCAATAAGACTGTATAACTCTTCCTCACTCTGTAGGTGATTTTCCTGAGACGTTTACCAATGTTATTCTGTTCCCTTCCAGACCATGCAATATTACCCAACAGTACCTTATTGAATATTTGTTTCATCCCCCCATCATACGCTGCTACTCCCTTTATTCTATTGCACAATACTATGTCACTTTCTAGAATCGCCTGCACTGATAGTTAAGTTATTTATATATAGTTATATCTATTACTTTGTTAGAGTTATCCGATACTATGTCTTGCACTATCCTACTGTATATTACTGTACACTACTATTCTTATTGTATATATTGTATATCTTATATCTTGTTCATCTGTTCCTATGTCTCTCCTGCTGCTTTGAGCATGTACATGACAAAAGAATTTTCCTCGGGATAAATAAAGTTATTCTTATTCTTATTCTCCTTACAGAGGAGGAAGCAAGGGGCAGCGAGCTGTCCCCACAATCATCACACTTGCATAAGATGCCCCTCCAACCCACAACCAAGACACTTCATATTCTCAGATGCAACATGAATATTGTAACCATTAGCTAGCCAAACAACAAAGAACCATTTACTGTCATTAGGGTTCCACACTTGCTAAATCAACTTTACCCTCTAGTTGTACTTTCCTGTTTAGAGGCAAAGTCACCCTCTACGACAGAAAACAACAGAAAAAAAAGAGATATATTTTTTATTTTACCTTCTTTTCTTCAGATTCAAGATGAGTATAATTCAAATTTTTTATTTAAAAAAGTTATACTAAAGCTTGTATTCCTATGTATATTATTTTATGATTATGTCAATATAGCACAAGATTCAATTAGCTTAGCACAAAAATACAAACATCTTGCAGAGAACTCTTTTTTTATTTTTTTTCCTCTGAGTAGTTTTCAGAGCCTGTACTAATTACTTTTACTTGAGTAAAGAAGTTAAATCAGTACTTCCAGTACGTGGAGGTTTTTTTTGCCTGTCCTGCCCTGACCAGCACTGTAGCAATCAGAATTATTGTCTGAAGGCCAAGAAAAATGGCCAAAAGATTTACTTTCCCTAGCGGAGCTTTTGCTGTACTGGTACACTTAATTTTCATAGTTTATTCGCTCTTTGTTGTTATTATTTTTATTTTATTTTAGAACTTATAACTTCATTTATTGACATTGTACAGTTTTCACTGATTCTAATTGTAAGTTGATTGTGATTCTGATTGTAAGTTATTGCAATCAGAAAGGACAGGACTCGGGAACAGGAAAGAGAAAATAAGAAGGAAAGAGAAGTTGGGAAGAAATACATGGAGAAGGAAAGAAAAATAGAGGATAAGAGGAATAGACAGAAAAGTCACTGAAAATCTGCTTCCCCACCTGCTGAGAAAAGTAACAAGCAAAAAGAAATGAGCATATTATGGAAAATACAGCTCCTCCTGGCTGTAGCTCAGGAGGTAGAGCAGGTCACCTACTGATCGGAAGCTTGGTGGTTTGATCCCTGGCTCCTCCAGTCTGCATGCCAAGTATCCTTTGGCAAGATACTAACCCCAAGTTGCTCTCCAATGCATCCAGTGTGCATGAATGTGTGTGAATGTTGTTAGAAAAGCATTCAGTTTAGAGTCAGTGCTTGGGAGAACGGGTGTGAATGTGGTATGTTGTACAGTGCTTTGAGTACTGTACAAAAGCGCTATATAAAAATTAGTCCATTTACCATTACACAGGTAACAGTAAATAATAAATACTGAATCTTACTGAGCAGCACACAAGACCAACAACACATGATATGTTTAGAGGCAGCAGCCAACCAAGATAGTGTGTGTCTGTGTGTACCTGTTTGTACACCTGTGTGTGAGAGCGCTAGTATTCATAAGGTTTCTCCATGTAAGTGTCTAATAGTAGATGTGGGGAGCTATAGCCCTGCCCCCCAGGACATGAAGAAAGCATGGAGGAAATCCAGGCCCCAGACATGTAGAGGCCCCCCAGCTCCGGACACTGAGAACCACCAATGCACCGACGGCTGAGGGCAACAGCCACTGGCAGGCAGTGTGGTGAGGGGAGATGGGCCACACCTAGGGGGGCCTGAGATGTTCCCAGAGAGGTGGAGTCTATGACCTGTCCTGACACATAGACATAGACAAACAGGCACACACAGACACAAGCATGCATTCCCACCATCATGCACTCCCCCAAAGTGGAGACAAACAGAAAAAAAAGGGGGGGCATGGTGCTTTCTGCCATAAAGCAGCAGTTGTCAGCAGGGCCCCTCCCGAGAACCCTCAATGTGTACATGTATTTAAAATTGAGAGGTGAGCACTGGTGCCAGAGGTGAGGTTGAATACACAGACCGTATAGCGTGCCCACCACCAAGGCCCTATATGTATGTGTTATGAGTGTATGAGTGTTTGAATGTCTAGGTTGTGGAGTATTTTTAACAATAGTATTTGTACTTCTACAGCGCGTTTTGGGTTTGTTTTTTTTCCACACTTAATAGCACACAGCAACTTCTCTCATACAGAAAACACTGGACTGGGTGGATGGACTTCTCTAAAAGCGCAAGAACTGTAAGCTATCGAGTCAAATATGCTTCTTTTATGGAGTTAACATTTCAGTGATATTACACTGATATGAGATAATGAAGGTAACTGCTTTGTTTGCGTTTTTATTCAGAAATGTGAGATTGTGGTGATGGGATTTCCGGCTCTTTTTAGAGAACCGGCTCTTTCGGCTCAGCTCACTATCTTTCGGCTCCCAATAATTTAATTAATTTATTATTAACAACAATATAAAATTATGCACAAAAGGAATTACTAATGTAAAAAAAGTGGTTTTATTTATGTTTATATATAAATATATACGGTGGCCCCTCGAGACAAAGCACGTACAAACTCCAAAAAGCACATACAAATTCCAAAACACTTTTCTAGCGTTAACTGAACTTCCAAAACAGAGCTACCTAGATCACTTAGCCACTAGGTAACAAAAGCTCAACACTGCGCCCAGCATCCTGGAGCACTTCTGTTGTGTTTTGTATGTGTTTTGGAGTTTTTACGTGTTTTGGAATTTTTACGTGTTTTGGAATTTTTACGTGTTTTGAAGTTTGTGTGTGCTTTGTCTCTCGGGGCCACCGTAAATATACTTTTATTTATTCACTCTACATAAAATGTAATAAATAAATCATATAATACAAAAACCAACTATTTACATTTCAACTTTTAACTATTTAAATTTTCAGCTTTTTCATTTTAAACAAATTTAAAGTGAAACAACACAAAACACTGCAAACCACAACACAATTAAATATAAATTAAAATATGAAAACAAAAAGAAGATGCACATTCTCTGTCATATGGGCCTGCATGAATAAACTTTCTGAATCCTTTATCATCTGCAACTGAAAATAGTTGTGGATGATTACTATACCTTTCTAATGTGACGTTGTTGTCCCTGCCTCTCTTTCTCTCTCTCTCTCCCTCCTGCTCTATTCCTGGACATAAAGTGAGTAAAAAACGTCCTAAATGCAGTTAGAATTTATTTAGAACTACAAATTAAATTTCTTTTAGCAATTATTGTTTTTTAATGTCACAATTCCAACCCTGCTCCTTTATCCGGGCCTGGACCGGAAAAAGTGACCCGAAATTGGCACTCTGGTGGAGTTACTTTGTGTGTGAGAGTGTGTGTTTATAAGTACGGTAGTTTTAAACCTTGTGATCCACAAAACAGCATAACAGTAAAAGAAGAACTGACTGCGTTACAGTCAGTACGGGAGCAGCGGCTTCGCTCATGCGCGATTCATTTGCCTTTTGGACGCACAGGTGTGAATGTCTCCTGCCCTGATAGCAGCTGAGGACCAGAGGAGGAGCCAGACATTTGAAACACCCGGGGCTTAGCCCTAAAGGGTAGTATGCATGTGGGATTTTTTTTTTTTTTTTTTGAGGGGGGGGGGGGGGGGGTGTAGAAATGACTGAAAGATTAATTGGCTCTGTTTTGAGTTTTGTTCAAAAAAGAATGACTTCATATAGGGAAATATATATATCACACATGCAGGACACCTTAAACTAGTTTTTTAATTAAGCAGCAAGACAGAACGAAGTCGGGGCTGTATCAAGACACAGGGACTAAACCCCAATTCAACCAGACGCAGAACTGATCCAGAATTAAAACAGGACTACAACAGTTCAAAATCAGGACTACTGAGGACTTAACCAAGACATAACCACAATCAGAACTAGATGATAGTAGCACTAAAAATCATCATAGACCTGCACTACACTTATTTATTTAATTCTACCAAAGTACAATATTTAGATTGAGAAAAGTTTATATAATTATTTAGCCTTGTTGTGCAAACAAGCCTGCAGAACTTAATAAATATAGAATTTGAAAAATAGCAAACCTAAAAAGAAACACTAGGTACGAGATACATGAGTACCTATGATACAGTGATACTTTTAGTAAGCAACCATTTGACTAACATGTGTGTCTCACCTGCTCTTGTTCATCTCTGTTCTGTCCTCATTCTCCATCTCAATCTCTGCTCCTCTCTCTCTCTCTTTGTGCTGACAATCATCAAATATACAGTTGAAACCAGATATTCACAAACTCTTCAGATAAAAACACAAACACTTTTTTAATTGTAACATCAAATCAGACTAAATGTTTATTTTTTTAGATTGATAAATATAAAAACATATTTGTTAACTTTAAGAGTAAAGAGAGAAACTGTCTGTGTTTTTTAATTGCAAATGGCACCAAATTGTATTCAAACTGAGCCACACTTATGGAGCTCCACAGTTCTTTTCCTGGTGTTTTGGTTGACATCTCTTGATTTTCCCATGTCACAGAAACAGGCTCTGTGTTTTGCCTTATATGCATCCACAGCTGTGCCACCAATTTACTCACATGGACTCTACTAACCTATCAGAAGCTTCTTCAGCTCAGAATGGAATCCTCTGGAGTTTTCTTATTAATTAACAATAAACTTAGTGTATATGTACTCCTAAATTTAATGAAAGTGATAAAAAATAGACAGCTCTGTCTCTCTTTATTCTGACATTTAACTAATTCAAAAGATATTTCAATATTTATCTAAAACAAAAGTTTTGATGTTGTACAGTAAAAATGTTTTATGTTTTCTCCCTAAAGTGTATGTAAATATCTGGTTACAAATGTGAATATCCTGCTGTGTACTGAAATCCCTCTTGTTTTGCATAGAAATATACTGAACAACATACAAAGCATAATATATAAAATAACATTTACCTGAGTTTTTTCTTTGAAAGAACCCTCTAATGTCCATTCTTATGTTTCAGTACATAACTGTAGTGATGGGACGTTCTGTATCGAGGCTTCGGAGCGTGTGTCGAGTAATGGAGGGGGCGTTTCCGCGAAGCGCGTATCGAGGCTTGCTTCATTTATGGGAGGAGCTGAAAATGATGACGTCCGAAGCCTCGCTGCCCGGCTGTACCACGTGACTGGTTCATGAAGCGGTTCGAACTTTGCCGCAAATAATCATTTTCCATACTGCCAGCATAAATATACACAGTATACTGCCATCACTACAATATACATGTTTTACACACTCCTTTTGTTGTTGACATTTACAGGCTGTGTGCAAAATGCCACACTCTTCAAATTCATGCCAGCTAATTATTTTTACGTCCAGTAGGTGTCCTGCTAGAGCAAATGAAGCTTCATGAAGCTTCGCGTTGGGGTGAACCAATTGGATGAAAAGCTCCAGTGCTTCATGGGGCTTCATCTGCCCATCACTACATAACTGAAACCGATTTAGTCGGGGAGGGTAAGAACTGAAAATATGAAATAAACACACGTAAGCTAAGACTCTAAAAAAAATAGCATTTGTTCGGCTTTTCATTTTGCCATTTGTTGATTCACTTGAAGAGCAAGTAACGTAATATTGGTCAAGTGATCAGTTTCATATCAATCTTTCGTGATGCACCGTCATATTTACATTATTTGTACAGTACGAATGATTTGCTTTGGTACCTGGTCAAACTTAAGCTCTCCTTAGTATGGCTGGCTCCGTCTCTCCAACAGCGCACTCACGGGCAGCAGCTGCCCCGCCCCCTCGCTCAGTCGCTTAGTGCCTGAGCTTGGATCATACCAATATCAGGGGGGGATTCACGCACAGTCGTAAATTCCCACAGTGTGCACTATGTGCTTCGAATATTGTGTGTACTTTTTGTTTTATACAGTTGTCAGCCAGGCATCTAACTATGAAAAAATTACACTCCAAAATACCCCGGGCTTCTGACAAAACAACCCGGGCTTAAGCCCCGTAAGCCACCCCCACGCTCCGCCCCTGCTGAGGACTATCCTCCGCCTGGAAGCGCTTTGGCACGGGTGAGGCGCCCACCGCAGTGTGTTAGTAGTGTGTCACACAAACAGCAAATATTGTCAAAAAAAGTAAGAAATCTTTGGGGGTGCTTTGATTCATTTTAGGGGTGCTGAAGCACCCCGAAAGATGGGCTAAAATCGCCCCGGTTGATCTATGAAAGGTTTTTTTTTTGTTTTGTTTTTTAATTTAGACAATTGAACAACAAACATACATGGTAATGTAGAATATAGAAAGGGTATGAAAAATTCCACAGCTTGCAGTATCTTGAACAAGTTATGTATACAAATACAAGTACGTAAACAAAAAGGTATACTTTAGGAGAAAACAGACAAACAAAATAACTGAAAGAAAGAAAAAAAAGGTGCTCAAGGTATAAATAAACAACATGTAAGTCAAGTGAAACTATACATTCGACACAGCTCTTGTGTTTTACACGCTTTGGAATTAGTACTTTTCTTAAGATTTTCCAGATAATTGGAAAACAGGGCTTTAAAAGCAAATATGTTTGGACGCTGTTGAGAAAATCTTGTACAATGTATGTGAAATTTGGCAAAAATAATCAGAAGATTAATAATATATTTTTTCCCTGGAATTATTTTATCGGTATGTGAGAGGCCAAATAGAATATGTTGAAACTTCAGTTTACATGAGGGATCACTTTTGGTGTTTATAAAATCATTTAGATCAATCCAAAATACATGTGTATAAGTGCATTCCCAAAATAAATAACATATTGTTTCAATATTTTTTTTTAATTTAACCAGATATGTCTTTACCGGATAACATCTATGGATCAACTTAAGAGTAACTTCTCTTATCTTATTAGTAATAATAAATTTCCTTGATAGAATCCAAGTGGGATTTTTTTAAAAAGAGTTTGATCCATTTGATTTTAAAAGATGCATTTAAGGAAGTGAAATCTAAAGAATTTAGGCCACCAGAACACAACTTGTTTATCATTACTTTTTTTTTTTAATATAATGTATTCTCTTTTTCCAAATGAAGTTAAATAATATTTTATCAATTTTTGTGCATAATTCTTTCGAAACATCAAGTGCCATAGCTGCATAAATAAGTCGGGAGAGGCCTTCAACTTTGGCTACCAAGGATCTTCCAGTAATGGATAAATCTCTTTGAAGCCGAAGATTAAATCTATGTTGTATTGCAGTTGAAAGAGGAAACAGCTGTGGAAACAGCAACTTTCCATTTTAGAGCATTTTGAATTCGCTCCAAGAGTAAGTCATATATGGGCAAATTGAAAAGGCTTTTATTTTGAAAAGCAAAATCAGACTGACTTGAAATTGACATAGTACCATGGTGTGGTTGGACACTTTTGATCTAACATGGATTCATCCTGTGGAAACAGCAATTTTCATTTTTAGAGCGTTTTGAAATCGTTAAAAGAGTACGTTGTATATGGGCAATTTGAAAAAGCTTTTATTTTGGAAAGCAAAATCAGAATGACTTGAAATTGACATGTTAATATTGTGAGGTTGTATACTGTTGATCTAAAGTGAAATTATCCTGTGGAAACAGCAATTTTCATTTTTAGAGCATTCTGAAATCTTTAAAAGAGTAGGTCGTATCTTGGTAATTTGAAAAGTCTTTTATTTTGGAAGGCAAAATCGGACTGATTTGATATTGATATGGTATCACTGTGGGGTTTGATACTATTGATCTAAAGTGGACTTATGCTGTGGAAACAGCAATTTTCCATTTTAGAGCATTTTGAATTCGCTCCAAGAGTAAGTCATATATGGGCAATTTGAAAAGGCTTTTTTTATTTTGAAAAGCAAAATCAGACTGACTTGATATTGATATGGTATCACTGTGGTGCTGTATACTGTTGATCTAAAGTGGAATTACCCTGTGGAAACTGAAATCTTCCTTTTTAGATCATTCTGAAATCACTGAAAGTTAGGTAAATTATGGGCATTTTCAACAGGCCATTATTTTGGATGACAAAATCAGACTGACTTGAAATTGATATGGTAACATTGTGAGGTTGTATACTGTTGATCTAAAGTGAAATTATCCTGTGAAAACAGCAATTTTCATTTTTAGAGCATTGTGAAATCTTTAAAAGAGTAGGTCGTATATGGGCAATTTGAAAAGTCCTTTATTTTGGAAGGCATAATCAGAATGACTTGATATTTATGTGGTATCACTGTGGGGTTGTATACTGTTGATCTAAAGTGGAATTAGCCTGTGGAAACAGCAAAATTCTATTTAAGAGCATTTTGAAATCGTTCCAAGAGTAAGTCAGATATGGGCAATTTTAAAAGTCTTTTATTTTGGAAGGCAAAATCAGAATGACTTGATATTGATATGGTATCACTGTGGGGCTGTATGCTGTTGATCTAAAATGAAATTATCCTGTGGAAACAGGATTTTTTCTATTTAGAGCATTTCAAAATCGTTACAAAAGTAAGTCATATATGGGCAATTTCAATGGGCCATTACTTTGGAAAGTAAAATCAGACTGACTTGATATTGACATGGTATCACTGTGGGGCTTTATACTGTAAATACAGAGTGAAATTATCCTGTGGAAAGTGTTGATATAAAGTTCAAATAGTATTTGGAAATACGACGTTTGCTTTTAACTCATTCACTGCAATTGACGGCTATAGACGTCAATGGCAGTGAATGAGTTAAGAGCATTATGAAGTCATTGAAAGAGTAGTTCAAAAATGAAGATTCACAGGGCTTTTACTTTGAAATCCAAAATAAGATGGCCTTGATAGTGACAGGGCACAATTAGGGTACAAGGCTGTGTCATATACATCTAACATTAGAGTTTGTAAAAAAAAAAAAAAGCCTATTATGTTCTTAACATATCTGTTAATTCACTCGAAGTTGGCTTTTATTTTGAAATCCGGTTTCCACATCCATTCCCGTAATACTTTGAATACACAGGGAACGTAAAACAAACTGGAGGCTGCTTGACTGCAAGTCTCGAATTGGAGGCTGGCTTGACACAAGTCAGAAACTCGTACAGAACGACCATCTAATTTAAAGGCTCATGCTCAAACATACTCGCACTACAAGGGTACACACACCATGAAATACCTGATCGGGATTACTCCACAAGGTGCAATTTCATTCATTTCTAAGGGGTGGGGGGGCCGTGCATCAGATAAACACATCACAGAGCAATGTGGCATACTTAACAAGCTGTTACCAGGGGATGTAGTTTTGGCTGACAGAGGCTTTGACATCAGAGATGCGGTGGGAATGATGTGTACGGAGGTTAAGATCCCAGCATTTACAAGGGGCTTCTGTCAACTAGATGCCAAGGACATAGAAAATACACGAGCCATTGCACACCTAAGAATCCATGTCGATCAAGTAATTGGCAGTTTGCGCAACAAGTTCAAAATGCTATATACTACCATGACAATCCGTTCTCTTCTTCCATGTGAGGGTGAAGACGTTACCTTCCTTGATAAAATTGTGAGGGTGTGTTGCGTTTTGGTTAGGGTTTGGTTAACATGTGCCCCAGTGTGGTAGTGAAACCAGACACACATGAGACTTGTACTTGTTAATTAATATTTGTGAAAACTCTCAGTATGTCTCTGAAGACATAGTACTAGGAAAACCTTTTTTTTATGTGTAATTGTATGAACACACTGACATTACGTTATGTAACCATTTCTGTACCTGTATACTATAATCGACAGTTTATCATCACTTTGAACTCTTTGTTTCATGACGTTATAATAAAAGCCAGATAACGACAAATAACTGCATTTGACTCTTTATTTTACACTTTGACAATTGTTACATGGTAAGTGCTGCAGGTTTGAAATCAATTTATACATATTTCAATGCACTTATGACAAAAAACTAGACACCAGAAGGAAAAACGTTGTGACCACTCGGGACTGCATTTTGCTTAGAGAAATGTTTTCCTACTAGTTCAGGAAGGCACACCTTCTGAAAGAACTCCTGAGCTTTCTTTAAATGTGATTCCCAGGAGTGCACATCAGGGAAGATAAGATGCGTACAACTGCCATGTCTTTTTGTGTCCATACCACGAGGTCACAGTGCTTTGCGTTGGCCACAAAGAACTGTGTTTGCACTTGTGAGTAAAAGTGATGTGTTTTCTTCAAGTTAAGTCCAATTGCTGTCAACTCGAGGCAGAAGTCTTTGTCATGTGCATCCAATCCTTGCTGAATGCTGTATTTAAATGCTGTATTTAAATGGACATTTAATTTCCAGGTACCCCTTCCCACAACATTCACACGTGACATTGTGACACGCTGACATTTTCTGGGTGTAGGCGTGTCGAGCGTCCTGTTCATGCTCCAGTCCCCAAGTTGTTTGCACATTATAGACAGAGTTAACAGGGTAGCAAACACGATTAACCACAGTAATGGCGGATTTTTCTACAGTGGTGGCAAACACAGCGTGCATCATTGAAGCTGTGATTCTCCCAGCACGCCAAACATACCATTCTGGGCTCTTGTGTTGCAGTCTTGTGCGTACCTCAATAGCTCCTGCATGTTCTTCAGTAACTTTTGCTGCGTTTACGTACTTTTCACAGTGCAGTTGTAGCTCGGTAAGGCCAAGGGACTGTGCACCCGTGTTGTGCAAACACGCCAGAGACAGTGGTAATGTGGATGACTTTACAGTGTGTGATGTGTAGTATTTCTCCAATCCAGACAAACACACTGCTTTATTGTGTTTTTGAAGTGTGTCTAACACTGGTGACAACTCCTCAAACGTAGCAGAAGGAATCTTTCTTTTTGAAGGACTGCTTCTTCTGCCTTTCACCACAGACGGTCCGTTTATATTTTCATCAAGAGTCTTTTTTTGTACTGCTGAAGATGTAAAGTCAATGTTATGGCCAACCTCTGGCTGTATCTTGGTTGTGTTCCCCGGCAAAACCCAGTAGGCTGGTTCATCTGTGACTGTCTTTGTGCCACGGATCCTCACTGTTGCCTCCACTTTAAACAGAAGTGCAGCAACATGGGTGCAGGTCTCAGCAACTCCGGCCATACAGGTGCAGTGTGCGGCTTCGATCTTTCCCGTGGTGCTTACAATTACCCATGGTTCATTCAATCTTTGGGAGTGCAGTACCTGTAACATACAAGGACAAGGTTGATGTAAAGACAATAAATGAAATGAGACAGGGAGGACACAAATTGGCGTTAATAATTTGCCCGATTATCAATGTGTTAATTTGCATCTACTTTACAAGTTCAATGATAAATGTATAACATTAATTATGGTGGGGGGTGGACAATGGCTATTTCACTCGATGCACTCCAGCTGACTTACCTTGGTATGAATGACGATGTACTCAGAGTTTGGCGGCTTGAAAATAGCCAAATCTTGCACCCAGCCGTTTGTAACTTGGATGTGCGCCTCCAGCGACTTGTAATTACGAAACTGGTTCGCTGTGTAAGCGCTTACTCCACAAACAAGATACGTGAAGATATCGGGGTAGGACAGTGGCGGTAAGTCGTCTGGGTCTTTACTCCACTGCCGTATTTCATATGGGTCCAGATTTGCGATGCACACTTTTTTTCAAGTACCGCTGCTTCACCTCTGGACGCAATCGGTCTCTATACCATCCGTTTTCTTTTGAGCTGCTTTTAAGCATGTTTCTTGTCGCCGTCGTTCCAACACAGTGAGTTTGTTTTGATTCGTAGACCCCGCGCCGCGCTCCCACAATGCATTGCGGCGTGACGTCAACTCCAAAGCCCATGTTATCGTCCCAGAATGCATTGTGTGCAAAAAAACCATGGCCGCTCTCACGGCTTCAAAATAGTTTTAAACAACGAAGATTTAATGAATGACAAAAAAAACTGCAGTTATTCTCAAGTATGTTTTTTATGTAGTGGAGATAATTTGTAACATATTTAGAGTAACTTGTCATAATAGTCGGGGTTCCTTTTAAGAGGTCTTGAGAGGTCTTTTAAAATTCTCCTCTGCCATTTGTCCTCAGCAGATGGCGCTGTTGGTTAAAAAAATCCTCCCACTCCGCTGTGCCCTCACGTCGCCTGACTACACTTGGAAAAGAAAACTGGGCTTAGAATAGAAACACATTAACTGGTGCCCGCAGACTAACTAGCTTCAGGCAGACATCTTCTCCGAGGTTGTCGGTGTGCAGGTTACACGATGGATTACGACCAAAGATACAAAAGGAACCAGGTAAACCCCGAGGAAAACCAAAACGCCAGACACCCGAGACAGATGACAGATGTGTCTGGACAGGATCAAACACTTCCAAATCCAAATGTTCACGGAAATCCACAAGTGCCAACTGGACAGCCACGGTAGTAAGTACAAAGTTTGTGTTGATAAAACAAAGAACTGAAAACTGAAAAACAAAGCAACACACACACACACACACACACACACACACACACACACACACACACACACACACACACACACACACACACACACACACACAGAGAGAGAGCTCATGTTGTCATTTATAGATCCACAGAGGAGGCTGAATAAACCGCCTCTTATGTGCAAATTTCTTCATTGCCTAACATTTATTCTATTTGTGTTACATTTTATTTACTGGAGTAGATTTCTGTTTTCCTACAGAGCTGACTTTCACTTTCGTTTCACGGAATCGGAGAGTGAAACGTTGCCTTCAATGTTCGTGGTAAAGCACAGCTTCTATGTATACGAAGAAAGTATCTTTTATAAGCAGTTTTATAAGCATGTTGGGCAAAGTAAACAGGCGTGTTATCAAAGTGCAGTCTGTAAAGATGTCTTGATTTTACTCAAGTAAACAGAAATCACATGAACATTAGAAAGGAAACAGATGATTTTAAAACCATAGCAGTGCAATTTACTTTGTCCCTTCAAAGCAGCATCATATTAGTTTCATTACCACATACTTTTGGATATTCTTAAACTGCTGGTGGTTTTGCTTTTGAGTGGCTTTTTGGCCATACGTAATATTTATCCTTTATTATTTTTTTTATGTTTTTTAAGACTTCAGTACAAAATTTCCTCAAATACAGAAATACAAAGAAAACAAGGGAAAAAATGATGGAATGCAAAATGATATCCCTTACATAACTACTGGAAATTTTCACTTGAATCGTTTTCAGCTAAATGTATGCAGTAAGTTTTTAGCTACTGCTGTGTAACCTAGCCTAACCAAACCTCAGACATGAACGAGAGACATAGAAATTAAGTCATGACAGCTCAGATGTTGCCCGGATTAACAAGGTGTTGAGGAACCAGGACACACTGATGAGAAGTGGGCTACTGGAACAAGAAGCCACAGCTGGGCAAGAGATGAAAATAGGGTGCTGTTGGAATGCTACTATGTAAGTTAATCCCAGCAGAAGAGGTTACATGAATAGAATGAGGGGACCTATGGAATCCTCAATACCCAGCATCCAGATTGACAGCGAAACAACTAGTAGCTCAGTGTTACAACATTGGGAAGAAGGAACTGCTCTCGTGGCTAGAAATTGACGAGGTACACCACAGAAATAGAAGGCAGGAAAATAAACCAGCTGTTCTCCACAGAACCATCCAAGGTGTACTCTCTTGCACAAGATCAACAGGACCCTAAGAGCCTTCTTATAGAACTCTAGTGTTGTTCGCCACATCCCCATTAAGGCCAACTTCAAGCCCAAAGCACAAATCACTGTCAAGTCGCGGGATCTAAAAAGTAGATGCGCTCTTCCCACTACTGTTTTGCATAGGCCTGAATCCCTCAGTGAGGTCATTGACGAGACTGGCTACAGATACTGGCTGTATCCCAATTCAGGGTCTGCAGCCTTAAAGGCCGCCTTTTAAGGCTGATTACGTCACAGCGACGCGACGAAGGCTGTCCCAATTCAAAGGCTGCTCGAAATGCGGCCCTGAAATGCGTCCTTCATTTCCCTGAATTTTAAGGATGTGTAGACTTTGTGGCCCAACATATCCCAGAATGCATAGCGCAAAAAACGGCGGAAGAGGGGCGCACGAAGAGTAAACTTTTAAAAGTAAGTACTGAATATTATGTCACTTATTTATGTGCAAATGTTTAATAAAGAAGAACATTAAAACATTCCTGTTGGCCACATGTCAGCAAAGTTATGTGACATTAGCGACGTTTGTACTAACTTGGTTTTAAAGCCTTTACTTTAAAATATACGCCGTTCAATAGTCGACCTTAATCTTACAGAAAATTTGATTATTTTATGGATATTTAAAGTAAGCACTGAGACAAATTTACTAATGCCAACATATTAAAAGAACAATATTTGTCTCTTATATATAACACAGTTATATATACAGTGAAGATTTAAGGTGACAGGAAATATGAATAAATGCAGCTTGAATTTTTACTGCAGCTCAGTATTTGAAACAGTCATTCACTGCTGTAATAACTAATAATGATTGAAATGATAACTTTAATATTGGCCATATTGTATTTATATTAGTTAATACAATATGGCCAATATTACAAAGTAAGATGACTTTAGTCTCATGAACAACATGAGCTAATTGTTATTTACTAGCTAATCTTAAAATGACTGTTCAGTACAGAAATGAAGCCCAATAATCATGATTCCACAGTCCCGTGGTCTCAGCCTCAGATACTTATCAAATCAAAGCTCATGTAGAAACAAACAAACAAATGAACAAAATATTTTTTCCTTCATTTCTGTCAAATAATGCTGTATGAAATGGTTCCAGCTGTTAGTGTCATGGTTGCTAGGCAACCTGGGCAGCGCCACGGAGGCTAGACCGTCCCATTTCAGAAACCTCGCACTTCCGGCCTTAGCGGCCTTTGAGTACGCGGCCCTTGTGGACCGTTAAGGCTGCGTACTTTAAGGCTGCAGACCCTGAATTGGGATACAGCCACTGTCAGCCACCTCCTCTACATGGATGACATCAAGCTGTATGCCAAGAGTTAACGAGATATCGATTCACTGATCCAAACCACCAGGACGACATCGGAATGTCATTCAGATTTGAGAAGTGTGGTCAGATAGTAACATAGAGAGTGAAGGTAGTCAGACTGGAGGTGATCGAACTACCAGAAGGCAACTATGCAGACAGCTACAAATACCTGGGATTCCCACATGCAAATGGGAACCACGAAAAGCAGCTAGGAAGCTGCAACCACCAAGTACCTGCAGAGGGTCAGGCAAGTCCTGAAGGCATCAGCTGAATGGTTAAAAACAAGATCCAGGCTATCAACACCTACATTCTGCCTGTGATCAGGTACCCTGCTGGGATAATAAGGCTGGCCAAAGGAGCCACTGACATTAAGACATCATCACTGTGTTCTGCATAGTGCTCATTACTCTGCAGTATACATTATTATTAGTATTAATAATAATAATTTCTAGACCAGTGTAGCATTGCAAATTGTACCACACTGATGAGAAAAAGATACTCAAACTGTACTTGGATATACCTTATTGACAATATTTTACCTATACTATTTTTTTAAATTTTTTTACATTATTTTAATAAAGCTTAAATGAAGTGTATGAATAAACTTAAACTACTGATCAAGTTAAATTAATTTGTTAGCGGAGGTGAAACTGCAACGTTTTCTAAATACTTTCAAAATACCTCATTATAAGTGAACAAAGGAAATATTCGACACCAGAAGCACTCAGTTTTTGCATTGTTCTTCTCCTGCCTTAATACCAACAGTCACACTGTGTCTCTGTCCTTGTTTCAGCTCAGATGGATACACCATTATCCCACCAAATGAATCTAAGCGAAACAAGATGAAAACAAGTAACTATGACACCAATTTGATCTTCATTTATTTGACATTTCTCTCCAAATGTATGAAATGAGAGGTCTGTTGTTGTTGCTGCAGTTGCTCAAAAAGAAGAAGAGGCTCTTAACAGATGGAAAGAAACACAGAGAGTCCCCTCTGTATGTGTGAATCCAGAGAGGCTTGGTAATCTGTCCTTACCCTCTACCTTTACCATTTCTATATTTATCTTCACATCCTCACTTACTGACATTTGGCATTCTGATCTTTTATCCAGGTGGTGATGTCACACTGGCTGAAGTCAGGCAAAAACAGCAAATAAATCATCAATCCATGAAACTGCAGAAGAAAGTACATGCCAAGTTATTCACTCTGGAAAGCATCCATTTATTTTCTGTGGAGCTTTACATATATCTAAATATTACAGCAAATTATTTACACATACCATTTTTGTCTGCTGCCATAAAAAAAACAAAAAACAGACAGTGCATGAAAACATGCCATGTTTGAGATGCAGTAATACATTTCTACTTTAGCTCGCATCCTCTCCTGTTCATCCAAAAATAAAATATTTCATTTCAAATGCTCTTTCTAGATAAAAAAGGCTGAGGATGACAAGAGGAAGAGACAGGAAGAGGAGGAAAAGTTGCAGAAGATGAAAGCAATACAGAGGGAGAAGGTAAGCATAAAATCAAAACATCAAGCAGATTATTATCAGATTATTGTTGTAGTCTTTAGTTTACCATGTAAAGGTAACTGTTGCTGAATAATTGAATTGAAGGGTATGTACTAGAGATGGACCGATCGGTATCGGTTCGATACTGACCTAAATTACTGGATCGGATATCGGAGAGAAATTTAAAAAAACCGTAGCACGTCGGAGCAGTATGCATCACGTGATAGAGCGGCTGTGGCGTGCGAGACCTGTTGTCTGGTTGAGCATTCGGAGCCTCGCTACCAAACCGGCATTTCATCTCCGAGGAAGTGATCCCAGAGAGAAGTAAAGCAAGTGTGTAAGTTCATCTCTGAATGTTTGTAAAGCATTCCAGCGTTAAGCTTAACAACAGATATATGGAGCGACTGCCTCTTCTCCCTCTCTCTCCTGCTCCTACTTCAATCATGAAACTGCTTAATGATCAGCTGATCACCTGATTCTGTCGCAGGTCTGTCTCTCTTGTTTGTTTATTGCCCACTTTGCACCAGAAAGAGGAAACCAGCGGCTGAACAACAGCAGCACGTTTAAGCTTGATAAGCTGTTGTTAGAATTTATTTAATATTACTTTCTACTCGAGGATCTTTTTCTACGTAGCTGACGGCTGGTAACTGTGCAGGGGCGCATCTAGCAAAGTTTAGCCAGGGGGGCCGATAGGGCATTAACAGGGAAAAGGGGGGCACAAAGACATACTTTTCTTTCTTATTCTCATTTAAAATGTCGAGCTTTTAATAAATAATTATCTGAATCTTACACACAAAGTTTTAATCTGATGTAAAATGTATAGAAGTCCGTTACTGTATATAGTAACTATTAAGTCTAATATACCCTAGTAAGCTATACTACTTTTTCCTTTGGGAAGGTACCATCTGTGCAGTCTGCAATTCTGTTGAAGAAAGATGTTGAATCTATTTAATTATTCTTGAAAAATAATTTATTTCTGGGCATTTTTTTTTCACACTGCACCAAATTAAAGTTGATTACGTCGATTAAGCATCATGAGGTGGGGGGTGGTTCCCTATTTTTTTTTTTTTTTTTTGCAGGGAGTTTTAGAACCCTATTAGTTAGGGTGCTTACTCTTTAAAATACCAGAATAGGGAGGATGGAGTAGGTCTAAGTTTATTAGATTGATCAGTATTGCTGAACTATGAAATATTTTGGGTGCAGTGTATTTTTTTGCATACAGGTATAACAGAATAGCTTTAGTGTTTGTTTGTTTTTTAAACTTGAGTTTGAACTTATACAAAATGCAGCAAGATGTTTAAAAAAACAGTTTTGTTGTTTAAAAAACACACTATATCGGATTCATATCGGTATCGGCCGATATCCAAATTTATGCTATCGGTATCGGACATAAAAAAGTGGTATCGTGCCATCTCTAGTATGTACTAATGTCTTGTAGCAAACCATTTGTAATGCTTCAATGCTAAAAACAAAAGATCTGATGGATTTGATTAGAGTGAATACAAGGCTGAGGCCATTGTCTACAGTGGCACTGTATTTCCAGGTTAGCCTAAAACAACAGATGCAAACAGGTAAAACACAACACTGCACATTGTAAACTAGAGCAGGCAGCTAACAGCAAGAACTCGTATTCTTCTACCAAGGCTAATTCCATCCACATGTAAAAACTGATTTCCTGGATCCAATCGTATCACCACCATAGTTATTCACTTCTAATTAAGTCCAAACCCCATTTTTGGTGAAATTCCCATGCAAATCCTACTCACAGACATATAGCTAAATCAATCACATTTCCTCACCAGTGAGCATGACAAGTTACTTTTTATTACTGTTATGTTAGTGCTCAGAAGCTTATAAATCTACCCCATGGAACTAATTTTTCTTCCCTTAGTGAGGAGTAATATCATGCTTACCCTGCAGATGTCAGTAGAGACAAGCATCAACATGAGCTCTAGCGAGAGTTTCTCTCACACACACTTGGCACTAAAGCTATGTGAGAACTAACAGATTAATGGACTTTGGGGTTTTCAGCCCCCAAAGAAAAGCTCTTCACTCAGACGTATTCTACTCAACGTTTGGCCCTGCTGTCTTTCCAATAATGGTGATAGAGTAATGCGGAAGGCTGATTAATGGCAAAGACCAAGCCAGTATTCCACAGATCTTTGTCTGTTGTGCCATGACCTCTGTGACAACATAGAACAGAGTATCGGTAATCCAGCAAATAAATACATACATATAAAACAACATGCTGGGTCACACTACATTTCACCCCTGTCTCTGGACTCTCACCACCACCCTCTTTATCTTAAACAGCACACCATGTCCTATTTTACAGTAAGACCATGGTACGAGAAAATAAAGTCTGTGATGCCAGAAAAAGATCATTAAAATAGACAGTACTAGGAGGGATTTTCACCGATGTGACCAAAAATATTTATCACGATATACATTTGAAAATTTGCGATAACGATATAAATGACACTAGACAAAATACTTTACAACTCCACAACTTTATTAGTGCAAAAAAACCCCATCAATGTATTTTCACTTAAGCAAGCAGCTGTTTTTTGCATTAAAGTTATATAAAAATTTCCAGTGTTCGTGCCCAACAAGCATGACTAGCATGTGTATGCATGAATGTTACAATCCATATAGCATGCTCTAATGTAATGGCTCCGTTAGTCACTTTGGTTAATGTCACTTGCACATTTGGGGGAAAGCAGGTTCGTGGCACGGCAACTGAGTGTGATGTATTGCAGGCTGAGCATCTACAGGAGAAGGAGCGGCAGGAAGATCAGAGGAGGAGGGAGGAGTTTGAGCAGGACCGCCTCAGGTTAGCCCTGGATCGGGGTTGCTTGGGTTTCATTGCTGTTGCCTTCTGGTATTGTGTGCAGTGTTGTGTTCTGTCATGCTCTAACATGGATCTCTGTTAGTTATATTCAGCATCAGATGTCACAAGAGCAGGCGGAGTGCTGATATGTGTCTAATTTCCTATATGTGTCCCAGTAAAATATGACTTGTCATTGAGCATTCACCAAAGCAGCAGCTGATCTCAGTGGAATGAGCTGGTAGTTGCATAGATCCTATACAGAAGCCATAAACAGAACCTAATTTTAGTGAGGTAAAACTAAGTCTATGCTTTCGTTCATCTTATTATTAGTCGTAGTATCATTGTTATTATTATGATTATTTATTTGATTTGATTTTAAAAGCAATTTTTTGGTTGTAAGTTGAATTCTTAAATCCTTCTTCACATTAAAGTGCAGGACCATAACTAAATCATCATCAATGCAGCTGTGGTCTTCCCTGAAATTATGTCAGCATGCTGTCAATTCAATAATAAAAGTACAACTACAGTACAGTACAGCCCACCAGGTGGCCCCAGCCAACATTTTGGGAATCACTGCTCTAACCCACTACTAGGTTATATCAATCAATGGTATTCTGCACTCTCAATGGTAGCAACTAAAATCACTTGTCTGGAAGTTGACCCAAAGGTTTATCTTGGGTCCCGCCCACTTCCTGCTGCCATTGGTTATTTGGCCCAAAGTTGCTTGAAGTTTCTGAATGTCATTCCCTTTCTATAGTCTCTGGTTGCCACGGCACTGGAAAACATTTGCATAGTTGATGCAGCTTAAGCGTTGAGCTGGAGAAAAACAACAGCCCTGTCAAATTCCACAAATTACAGTAGTACTTGTGGAGGGTATAATAGAGAAAGTGAAGAAAGTATCAAAATGTTTTTCAGCGTCTCCCAGCACACAAGCACAGACAGAGCATGCTTCTCATAACTACTAAATAAATATAAGCCAGTGGAAACCTTTGGCTTCATACCGGATTTAAACCCCAAAATTGCAGGTGAAAGTTCTGTGCCACCATAGTTTTAATGTAGTGTAATTTTTCTTTTTCTGAAAGGACTCTCTCTCTCAGGCATCTTGAATTACAACATGCTGTAAGGTTTGCTCCACATACTTCCTAGCCTGACTTTAATATATATTTTCCTTTCAAAATATGTCTTACAAATTAAAGCCGAGAAAAAACAGAAACATTATTCCGTGCTCTCCAAAAAAAGTCATGAGATTTTATTAAATATAGACAGACTAATGATTCAGAGCGTCTACTGTAACTACAGCCCCTTCATTCCTTTTTGTCTGACCACTTTAAATCCATTACCCCAACAGCCACGATGTTACTGGAATATGATCCCTGGCTGACTCCCAAGGTAATTGCTTGTCAAGTGGCATCCCTGGTTTCCTTACAAGGTAAACAAAAACAGGAGACAGCAGACCAGTGTACAGAACTGAAGAAACAATGATGATATTTAGAAAAGGGGCTAATGGGTAGCAGAGCAGATGCTCTGTGCACAGTCGGGACAGTGTCACACGGGGACAAACAAACGTGGTCAGCCTTTGTCAGACTGTCAGCTTTTCAGGTCTGTGGAGTGTCTGCTGATTAAAATAATACTTAAGGCCTTATTATTGTGTGTGTGTGTGTGTGTGTGTGTGTGTGTGTGTGTGTGTGTGTGTGTGTGTGTGTGTGTGTGTGTGTGTGTGACCATGTCTGCTGCACGACAGAAGAAATAAAGTGTTTATCTATTGCAGAACACAGGAGAGGTTTCTTCAGAATTTCGAGAGGAAAGCTTCATCAGCGTCCACCACTGCCATACGCACGTCATCCAGGGTAAGGTGGTGTCCAAATCATATATGTTTTGCTTACTCTGTGCAGCAGTGGGCCTATGCATGCATGTGCTCTATGCATCCTAGGAGTCAGTGCTAACTCTCATATGTGTGGCGTCAGAGAATCTGTGTGGTATTTTACACAAGTAGATCTACATTTGTAGACTGTTTTCTGAGTAAATACCCTTAGGTGCAGAATTTTCATCGTCTGAGGCCACACGGATATTAAACTATATCCCATGTAGGTCGGGTAGGGGTCGGGAGCTTACGTTTATCTACTGGTCATACATGGAGCACACACCGGTACAGTAAGATCACAGATGAGTAAAAGGAAAGAAAATACACCGATAAATATGCCAATGTTTTTGGGGGAGTTTCCTATTATTTTTTTTTGTTTTGTATGTATTTTTTATATTCTTGTTACTTGTCAGTATTGTCTTTCTACCTCTTTCAGCCTCTGTTGTTTTTAATGTCTGCTTCCTTTTGTCTTTACTCAGCCTCTCTTTCTCTCTGAATGTTGGTTTTCTTAGAAAGGAAGCGGTGGAAGGCTAGGAAAGTTCAAGGGACTTCCCAGAGTTCACACTGAGCAGAGACAGAGACACAACATGACATGACTGCAAGGTTTTCTGCAGAAGACAGAACAGGGTTGTATAACGTGTGCTGGAAGAAGTACACTCAACAAAAATATAAACACAACACCTTTGTTACTGCTCCCATTCCCCATGGGATGGACGTAGAGACCTAAAATTCATTCCAGATACACAATATAACCATCCCTCCCAAACAGTGGTCACAAATCAGTCCAAATGTGTGGTAGTGGGCACATCTGCCATATTGAGATAATCCATCCCACCTCACAGGTGTGCCACATCAGGATGCTGATCTGACATCATGAGTAGTGCACAGGTGTACCTCAGACTGCCCACAACAAAAGGCCACCCTGGAATGTGCAGTTTTTTGCGCTATTGGGGGTCTGGGGACCCAGAACCGGTCAGTATCTGGTGTGACCACCATTTGCCTCATGCAGTGCAACACATCGTCGCATGGAGTCTATCAGATTGTCAATTGTGGCCTGTGGAATGTTGGTCCACTCCACTTCAATGGCTGTGCGAGGTTGTTGGATATTCGTGGGAACTGGTACACGCTGTCGTATACGCCGGTCAAGCACATCCCGAACATGCTCAATGGGTGACATGTCCGGTGAGTATGCTGGCCATGCAAGAACTGGGACATTCTCAGCTGCCATCTGCCCTGAACAATGTGAACCATGATTCATCCGTGAAGCGCACACCTCTCCAACGTGCCAGACGCCATCGAATGTGAGCATTTGCCCACACAAGTCTGTTACGGCGACGAGCTGGAGTCAGGTCAAGACCCCGATGAGGACGACGGGCATGCAGTTGAGCGTCCCTGAGACGGTTTCTGACAGTTTGTGCAGAAATTGTTTGGTTGTGCAAACCAATTGTTCCAGCAGCTGTCTGGGTGGCTGGTCTCAGACGATCTTGGAGGTGAACCTGCTGGATGTGGAGGTCCTGGGCTGGTGTGGTTACACGAGGTCTGCGGTTGTGAGGCCGGTTGGATGTGCTGCCATATTCTCTGAAACGCCTGTGGAGACGGCTTATGGTTGAGAAATGAACATTCAATGCACGGGCGACAGATCTGGTTGACATTCCTGCTGTCAGCATGCCAGTTGCACGCTCCCTCATTGCTTGTGGCATCTGTGGCATTTTGCTGTGAGACAAAACTGCACATTCCAGGGTGGCCTTTTGTTGTGGGCAGTCTGAGGTACACCTGTGCACTACTCATGATGTCAGATCAGCATCCTGATGTGGCACACCTGTGAGGTGGGATGGATTATCTCAATATAGCAGATGTGCCCACTACCACACATTTGGACTGATTTGTGACCACTGTTTGGGAGGGATGGTTATATTGTGTATCTGGAATGAATTTTAGGTCTCTATGTCCATCCCATGGGGAATGGGAGCAGTAACAAAGGTGTTGCGTTTATATTTTTGTTGAGTGTATGTAGAGGGAAAAATAAAAACCAAAAAAACCTGTTCCTCCCTAACGGATCACTTGTCTTGTCAGTCTAATAATGTGAATGGAAAAGACAATCACTTAAATGGGGGTGTATAAAAATGGCAGATTAAAAAAAACATATTTACTTTGAAACATTGACTCCCCAAGTCGGCATTAGAAGATACAAAATTCAAAACTGAGGTTTAAAAAAGCTAAATTCTGAAATAAATGGTATAAAAAGTAATACATTTTCACTTATGTATAAATTCCGAGTCACTAAGAGAGGATAATTATACCAAAATTGCAAGTGTCCAAAAATTTATTAATTTATAAGACTGATGTAGTGGCTAAAAAAATTGCACAATAATAATGTCAGGTCATAAGATTGCACATCAAACTTTTAATGTAGCATCTGAGTATTGTGAGTAAACAGTAAAACGTGAAACAAATACAAAACAACATGTCAAAACTGTCTTTGTAAGTAAAGATCATTAAGTTAAAAAAATAGTGAAAAAATCCCAAACTTACATAAAAATATAATTTAAATCAGTAATTCCATCCATGTATTTTTGAATGAATTCCATCTTTCCTCCATTTATGTGGTTCAAGTGTACCCCGCCTTTCGCCCGAGTACACTCTGAGCAGGTCACATGTGTGCCGCAAGGCTACTTAATTCAATACAAGATAGAAAAATAAAATTACCTTTCGACCACATAATTCTAAATGGTAATTATAAAATTATCCCATAATTATTCTACTTTGAAAATGTCCTCAGGCAATCATTTACTCTGGCTATAAATAACTCTAAATACCATTTCTCTTAATCATTGCAGGGGCAATGGCTTATTGTCTTACAACAAGTAGATGCTGTAAGCCTCTGAAAATTCAAGGCTATTTTTAGCTCAGAAAATCTGCTTTTATTGCAGAGTGTTGAAAGCTTCTGTCAGAAAGTAAAACATAGTGCTAATAACATGCGTGCTCTCCACCCGACCTATCAGTGATGTTACACAGGAGAAGAAGCGGGGAAATGTTTTCTTTTTTTTGTTGTTGTTTTTTAAACAGTTTTTATTCATTATCAAGAAAAGCATAAAACAGAACAAAGCAGACAAAAAAGAAAGAAAAGAAAAAAAACCCAAAGGGAATATATTAAAGTCATTATATACCTGTACAAATACACATATGGGGTAAAGAGGAGAGAGAGAAAAAACAAACAAAAAACAAACAAACATATTTTCGCTCAATTACCCACAGATTTAGAAAGAGAAAAAGATAAACTCCAAGAGTGAATTGTTGTCCTTTACGCTTACTTCCTATTTAACTGAGAACATCTTAATCGCAACCACCCCCCTCAACAGTTGGGACAAATCATTTGGCAAATAAGAAAGCAAAGGGGACCAAACATTGAGAAAGAGACCCTCATTTCCTCCTAAAATAGCAGCAGTTCTTTCATGAGGAATAACTTTGGAAATGTTTTCTTTGTGGGCTTCTCTCACTGTTTTACTTTCTCTCTGCCTCTTTTTGAATCTTGTAGAGCTGATGCAAATCTTTCACCAGGAAAATTAGTGGTGAGAGAGATTGGGGAAAGGAGACTGTAGGTCAGACCTTGGTGCAGAAAGACACAGAAAGCAGTTCTAGTGACAAAGGAGTCTCTATTTTAGGGTGGGATACACACAGAAACAAACAGACAGGATACATAGATGATAAATAGATGATTTGGTGCTGTCTGTGACAGTAGGGTCACAGACAGTACCAAAGCATCACCTCATCCTGGTGTTCTACTTTCTCATCTCACACAACCTTCTCCCATCATATCATGTCATCACCTCTTGTCTTTCCTGCTTTCTCCAATTTTTTCATTGTGTCTCCTACATTTCTCTTCTTTAGTTGTCTGTTTTTACCACTAGTTTCTTTCCTTTCCCTGTCTCATGTCTCATTCCACATCCTTTCCCATCTTCTCTGCTCCTGTGCTCTTGCTATGCTTCCCCCCCCCCCCCCCTCTCTTTTCTATTCTTTTCTTTTCCCTGCCTTTCCTCTCCTCTCTTTCTGCTGATACTCCCAGGCTTCAGCTCTTTCAGATCGATGTCACAGATTAAGAGATGAAAGCTTGCGGCCACAGAGCAGCAAAAGGCAAACTTCTTCATGTGGTTCTGACCAAGACCCTGGGAGCTGTTGTTCTTTCAGCATTGGCTCCATAAGTCACATTGCTCTCCCCTTCATATCCTCTATTTGTAGGCGGGTGCTTGTGTGTTTGAGTGGGAGATTTGATACTAAGCTTTGATGCAGCAGAGGGCTGACACAGGTGGGCTGTGCTCCGTCTTCCCCTCACTGACCCATTAACTCTCCTGGGAAGAAAAACAGAGTAAAAACGAGTGAGATGAATGTGTTGAATTCATTTCTTGTCAGTAATTAAGCAAACTCCAGTGTAAACTCCTCAAGTGGTATAGTGGCTGATGTATTTGCTTGGCAAGAAAAGGGTGCTGCTTTGATTCTAGCCTTCTTTTAGGAAGGGCATCCAGTGTAAAACTCAATCTAAATCAAACTTACAACACCTTGACTCCTTTTTAGCCATTCTTTTGTAGATGTGCTGCTGTGCTTTGGGGTCATTGTCCTGTTGCATAACCCAATTTAAATTATTCTCACATTTGACTCTAAAATACTTGGGTATTCAGAGGAGTTCATGGTTGACCTGCTGCCCAGGTCACGCAGCTACAAAATGAATAATGCTCAAATCATCACCCTCCACCACTGTGCTGGACAGTTTTTATCAGGTGTGTGTGCTGATATGCTATGTTTAGTTTTCTCACAACATGGTGCTGTGCATTGTGGACACTCTCCACTTTTGTTTTGTCTGTCTGAAACACATTGTTCTGCAAATCTTGTGGGGCTTTTTTTTTTTTCAAAAGCAGCATTGCAAACCAAAGTGTAGGCAGTAGCAATTCCTTTTTAAAGAAGGAATTGTTGTAGAATTGTCACTGACATTTTTCCTAATTGGCATTGTGTTAACAAACAGTTGCTTGAGTGTGGTTATTAAATAGAAAGCACTTAGATGTAGAAAAAAAGTGTGTATGAGAATAGGTGAATGAGATATGTTGTATAAACAGCATGTCTCATATAAGAGCCAGTTATTTACTTCGGCTAACTATGATCAAATGCACCTAGCTGCGACTTACCCTCCTAATGCCTACGGTAGCAGTAAGTGTGGACTTTCTCACACAATGCTTCTGCATTTTGGCTTAGTTCTAAGGTTGTATTTACCTAATCTTAAAATCTGCCAATGGCCATACTAGCTTTATGATAATCTGATACATTAACCATTAGGATTTAAACAGAGTTTAAATTTCTACACCGTAAAAAAAAAAGTCCTAAAAAACAGTAATATTCTGGCAGCTGGGGCACCAAAATAATACCATAAAATAACAGCAAAGAACTTTCCCATGAAAATACGGTTATTTCAGTAATGACAATACAGTCTTTTTCAAGTACTTTTAAACATTAAATTAGGAACGATTTAATGTGATTGAACAATGAAATTACCTCTAAACAAGGTCAATGAATGCGGCAATATGAAAAATAATACTTAAATGTACAGAAATATACAGTTAACAGTTGGTTTAAATAATAATGGATTGCATTCATATAGCGCTTCATGAGACCCTCAAAGCGCTTTACAATTCCACTTCATAATTCCCCTCTGCCCATCACCAGTAGGTGGTAGGTGAAGCGTCTTGCCCAAGGACACAACGACCGAGCGTGTCTGAGCCGGGGCTCGAACCGGCAACCTTCCGATTACAAGGCGAACTGCCAACTCTTGAGCCACGATCGCCCTAAATAACAATAATTATTATTATTATTTGATGAAAAAAAAAGTTTATACGAATCATTTTATATATTTTTCCATAGCATTACATTGGAATTTAACAGTTAAATCTTTCAAATAACAGACAAATATTTGTGAAATTATGATGCATTTGTGAATGTTTTTAACAATCTAAATATGCACATGTAAAGACAAATACATTTAAAAAACAAGAAAATTATGTTTTATTACATTTACAGTGATTTTACGTTAATTTACATTTGAAATGTAAAATCACTGTCTATTTATGTAAATTTAATGATATTCTAGAAGAACAGTACAAAACTGTAAAATACGCAGTAAACTACTTTTATATTACAATTTTTTTTACAGTGTAGAGAAGGTCTTGCTTATTTCAGCAAGATAACAACAAACCACATTTTGTATGTATTCCAACCGCACAGATCCATTTAAAATGATTTATTACAGCAGAACAACATAGTGGGAGTTGAGAAATTATCCTCACCTCAAAGAGGCACCATGAGGACAGCAGGAGGTGTTGTCAGTGGGAGAGAGGAATGTTTTTTTTTTTTTTCCATCTGTCAGACCTATGACCTTTACAATAATACAAATTCTTCAGTCTTAGCGGGCGGAAATTTGACATTTTCTTTTTTTCCCTTTTTTTTGTCAGAGCACAGATGTGGAGGGTAAACAGACAAAGGAATCAAGAAATCTGAGAGAAGTGCAGCTGGAACACAAGAGGTATGAAGACCCTTTATATCTTATATCTTATGTAAAGTTAACATAAAAGCACACAATTTGGAAGAAACGGTGCTGAGCCACTTGATGAAAGACTCACTCAATATTAAAAAAATGTTGAAACTAAATACAAACTACCCATGCAAGAATGCTCCCAGTAAGATTAATAGTGTGTTTTTGTTCATTCCTTTTGGAACAAAACCAGTGTAGACTGGCTGGGTTGATGGATGTTAAGTGGCTGCAACTTCCACTATATATTAGTGGGTACAGAAGTTTAAAAAGCTGTCAAACACTTCCCGCTCACTGACATTTGGAGCCTGCAGGCATGTGGAGTTGTAAAATAGAACATTTGCAAGTTTTATGTGAAGCATTTTGTTAAGTTCACTATGCTTTGACAGGGTGAACGCGGTCTTTTTGGACAAGCTTGAAGGTCAAGCCAGAGGAAGCGAGAGAGAGCCAAAATTCGAAAGTACTCAGGAGGCAGAAAGTCAAGCCCCGTTGTCACACCTGAAACCAGATCCAGAACAGAGCTGCTCCGGCTGGACAGAAGAAGCTGGTGAGCTTAGACTGGACCTGTAAATAACGCTCATTGTTCTGTTTCTCATGCCTTTTTTTTTTAGTCTGGCTCAGCACTGGTTAACCAAACCTAAATCGGACATTTGAGAAGACTTGCCCACCTCATCCTTTTTCAGTGGACTCTGACTGCCTGTTTAGTCTATGTTAGGTGTAGGTGCTTTACATGCTTCAAAAATGTAGGTAGGAAACTATGTGTGGTACGTTGTGATACTGTAGCTCCGGGCATTCAAAACCTGCTGAAACTAGTGCTTTTAGTAATGGGGAGCCGTAAATATGTGTGTGTCTCTATACTGTAAGTGTGAGTAACAAAGTATTTTCCACTTCTGCCTGGCAGTTAGCACGGATGATGCCAAATATCAAACACATTTAAATGTGTGACTTAGCAGACAGGGCACTGAGAGGATCAAAGCTTGACGCACGCAAACTTCTACTGTTTGTTATTACGATTCTGGCAGTCTTCGAGGTAAATTCTCTACTTGCGCTGAAGCAAGGCAAGACTGACAGACTCTTGGCCTGGAGCCAGACAGATGTGCCAAGGGGCAATGCCGCCCTTATACAATTGTTCTGGATTGACACCTGACTGGATACAGATGCAGATATGAATAACTCGTGTTCACAGCAAACAAAAGAAAACGGACTACCTATTGCATTTGAACATGTTCACCAAATGTGCGTTCTTTTTCAAATTATTGTGGTTAAAAACATTTATATTGTTGTATTCCTAATATTTTTAACTATGATATATAGAGAGAAATGTATAATATTTTTAACGTATTTATTAATAAATAATACTCTCTGCAAATAGAAAGTGTACATATAATCTTTTAAAAAGTGAGTTACAACAGTGGGTGTCTGCAGCCCACTGTGAAACACGGTCGAGGCGCTTTCGTTGTTTGGGACTGCTTTTCAGCTAGTGGAGTTATGAACGCAGAAAATCTCATCAGATGGTCACACCCTAACTTTCTTTATTATTTGTTAGAGAATGTTATCCCATACAGAGTAACTATGTGGGCTCATAATTTACAAAAAAAACCCCATAATGCTGTAAATAAATGAAATAATTAATTGAGACGTGGAGCTTTGAAACCATAAAGACATCAAGAAAATGTTTGTTGACATAACTCAGGCAACACGGCAGTTTTTCTCATATTACAATCGGACTTCGTAGGGTTTCAGATCAGGAGGCTATGTCGATGTTTTACATACAGTCTATGGACAACGCTGAGCACACGCCCATTTCAATAGTGTCATCTTTATTCAAACCTTCTGTGCCACTTTTCACTCCGTTGAAAGTAGTTTGCCTAGCGGTCCACTGGAGGGCACTCCTGAAACTCTCAGATTGACCTAATGCATGCCCTGTTGACCTCATATTCTGTTTTGAGTTAGACCACAGTGCACAGATGACAAAACTTGAACAAAGGACAAATAAGCTAAGATCTGTATTTGGTGTAATTGCTCTTGACAAAGGAAGGGCTAAGGATGTATTGGAATCTGGTATTGGTAGTAAACAGTGTCTTGTCCTACCACTCAGTTGCTTTTCATTCTTCGCTAATTGCTGTCTGAACACTAGCCACCAGCCCTATCTGCCAGCTAGCCCGATGATCATGTCTTTCCACTCTGCCGGAACCTGTTTGGGTGAAGGCCTCTCCTGTCCCTCACTATTTGCCAGCCCCACTCATCAAAGACCATCAACTAAAAAAAAAACCACCGCCTTTTTCTCGACTTCGCCGATGAATGGTTTGGCGAAAGTGTGCTTCTTCTTCGCTCTTGTTTTTATTGCCCAGTCCAATAATTTGTGGTGCAGACTGTGTTTTTACATGCAAATGATTAATTTAGGGAATGTCTGCAACCATTCATTGCTACAGATGGGAATGGAAACCAGCCTCGTGTAAGCTCTTACAATGTCACCATCAATGAGATTTATTAAAGAGAAGATCATTATATAAATTTTTTAGTCATGAATCTGCTATGTTTAACAATGATAATGCCCTATTATTACTGTGATAATCGGCGTCATCATACCCCAGCAGCATCATAATGAACGATGGGGGACTCGAGAGGAATAGTTGCTAAAGTTATCAGACAGGAGAGTCTCTATGCTGCCTGAAAGAAATGACTGTAAACATTGGAATCCCCCTTTCCTTTGTTTGACTATATTATTAACAAAATATCTAAGAAAATCAAGATTTTGGGGATTGGCTCTAGAGCGTTTGGTAACCAATCATGTGTACAAATGTTCTGCAAAACAGATCGTGCTAGCTGAAAAAGAAAATATGAAAACATGGTATGATAAGGCCTCCAGCTATACATGAGAAGGAAAGAAAGTATATTTCAGGACAATCAAGGAGCCCTCTTTCCACAGGGGTCTCAAGAGAACAACAAATTAAACTTTATGTGTATTCTTTCCTGTGTGTTTTCCAGACCCACGGGCTGAGTATGACCAGGCCCTGATGAAGCTCATCAAGAGCTTTCCAAACTGTGACAGAGACTTCCTAGAGGACATCTTTACCCAGTGTAACAGGGATTACGAGGAGGCGTCCACACTACTTATCAGCACACTGAGTTGAACTTCATGTATTATAATTTTTTTCCCCATAAACACAACAATTTACAACAGCTCCTACAGGCATCTAGAGAGAAAAGAGTTAATGAAGGAGCTGTTTGTCCTTAATTTTCTGTTTAACACTGTAGGCCATGGGCCAAATAAGCATGTTTACTCAGGGTGCAGATGGTAGAGAATTGGCAAAGACAAAGTTTATCTACTTTGATGGTAGATCAGTATACAAAGCAGAGCTGACTACAATGCATTAGACTCCTTTGAAAACATACCTACATGATATGTGCTCTATGGGATCTGTTTTTGGTTATGCTATTAATCACTGAGTGTTTGGTGTTGTGTATCTGTCTGCATTCAGTAGTGAGTCATGTTGTGGTTTTGTCTTGACATCGAGTAGAATTGATGCTCGTTTTCACCAGTTTGGTTAAAGGTCATCGCAATGACTCAAAATCTTCAGCTCATATTTGGAGCTCTTGATTAAATCAGTGTGTGCAAATGGAAGAAAGCACTAGCAACATGCATGATGCTTTTTGTTCTCTTTTATAATTAAAGTTGTGTGTAATGTATCTATAGAAAAAAAAAATTTAAGTATGTCATTTTTGACTTTAGAAAATTGTTCTGCCACGTTGTGCCAGTCGGGACAGAAACGTTCTAACAGGCACATACAAAAATGACATTTTTCCAAAGAAGTCCAGTTATTCTTTCTTGAAAACAAGGTTTTTTGTAGAAAGCCTTTTTGTTATTAGTTTCAGTTCAAAGTCAAAGTTGTTTTTAGGGGGCTGCAGGGAAACACTGTTTGGTTGAATGTTCATCACTGTTTATATTCATGTGTTGTAGCCATTTAATCCCTTTGCTTCTCATCACTGTGTTACACAGTGGGCAGTGAGCTGCTGCTGGTGCAGTAAAATTTAACCTCATAACATCAATGAACTGGACAGCACAGGTGGTTATCACCTGGTGGTGGCAACAAAAGAACAAAGGGCGTTGCTCTCAACACGAGGGGCTGAAAATCCCCTTTTACTAAAGCATGAAGTCATGAGGAGTGCTACAGAGTCATCTGGGAAATGTCTTCCCTTTGGAGAACACCAAGAAATCACATATTATTGCAGCAGTTTTACACTTAGTCATAAAGGTGATGCATTTAAATTTCAGTGAAAAATATTTACTGTGTGGTATACCCCTAAATAAACTCATCTATTTAAATCAAAGTCAGTACATTTTCATTTCTGTGTAGACAGATATTACAGTTTTGTATTGTGCATTTCAGTAGTATATCAAAAAAGATCACAGAGACATAGAGCAGAAAGCTGCTCATATTCTAATTTATTTACTGCTAGCAAGTGAGCTAGCAGTCACACATTCCTTTGCTGGTACAATTGTCATAGTAAGAATATCAAATCATGGCAAGGCTCATTGGCTAATGACTTGTTACTGACAAGTCATTAGCCAATGAGCAAGTGTAATATACCATTGATAATCCTCCTTTTTGAAAGGACAGATTTTATTTTTATTCAATATGATTCAAAATAAGTGACCAAGATATAAACTTAACAGCAAAGTGTTTACAGAGGTAAGGAAAGAAGACCTTTTTTTTGCAACCATAGCTATTGCCCTGTGGATTTCAGGAAGAATGCAAGTTTCAGGCTCTTCTGCACTGGCCTAATTTTTTCCAACCAGGTAGCTATGGTCATGTTTTTTCACTGTCTATGCAAGCAGCTCAAGCAAACAACAGATCCCCAGATCAGTTCAGCAGCAGGTGAGTTCAGATGACCCCATTCAAAGTGAATACGAATTGAGAGTGTTGAAGCCTGAAATGCATCCACGTAAATCCTGCCTAAGCATCATTATATTTGCTTCATTCTCTCCAGGCAGCTCCAGCATTTAAACCACACAGGGTATTTCCAGTTGTGTGAATGCTGCATTGCAGTACGCATATTTATAAATAGAAAGAAATATGCTCTGCCTAAAATGTATTATTTAATTAACAAAACGTTATAATTCACGTGTAGAACCACAAAAAATTGCAACCACTCGATCATATTTTTTATTTAATCCCAAAATCGGGTGGGGAATGATGAGGTTAGATCATAATGTGCAGCAGTCACAAATACAGTAAGAGAAAATGTTTTTGGAAAGCCTTGAGGCCTTTTGAGTGTATCACTATCAAGAAAACAGGAAAAATCTTGAAATGAACTGGGTATGTACGTGTCTGTGTGGGTGAGAGGTGGGGAAACACCACTTATATGTTGCTTAATCAATACAGTTCAGTGAACATCTGGGAGCTGATGAGACACTGGTGTGGGAAGGTATCGGGTGATGTCTCCTCAGGCTGTGTGGATCTCTTACGGGACTGTTCGCTCACATCAAATGTAAACAGCAGAGAGCAGATCATAGCAGTACGTTTACAGTTACAGTTATGTTTTCTAGACCAAAACATAAAATAGATGGATGTGGAATGATTTGTTTTACTTTGGAAAGTAATAAATCAGTCAACCTGCTGCTTGGAAAAGAAACTGGATGTTTTTTTCTGAGTTGCAGGGTCGTGCACTTTATGATATCATATATAGGGAAACATTGGGTATTGGGCAATCTTTGTGTCTGCTGCAATGAATTAATGTCTGTGTAAGACTGGCCTCTTGAGAAAGAAAAAAAAAGGCAGCGGCATTAGTCATTCGTTCAGACAGCTGAAAACAACTGTGTCTATATTCAGTGCCAAAGCAGAAGGTAGCGTGACTTTTATATTAGAGAAGGGTGCTTGGATGAATGGATGGGCACGCAGAGTGCATGACTTCAGCTCCAAAGACATGTCAGGTTGGTTCACACTTTTGACAAATATCACGGGAAACACCAAAGCAAAACAGAAAGTTAATTAGGGAGAAAATTTTACCCAGCTGTTTGGTCGGCCAGTTTATATGTACAAAACGTTTCTTACATTTAGTCACAACTGAACTCTGTGTTTAGCTGATACACCGTAACTAAAACAGATTAGCCAGTCAGTCATATAACAATTACGTCTTTAAGGGTATTGTTTGAGTTACCCTTGAAGAGGTAAATATTTTGCCCAGGAGTTGGAGATCCTCCTGGTCACCTACGTGCTTGGCTGGTTTCCTCCCACAGTCCAAAGACATGCAAGTTTGGTTAAATAATTGCAATTTGGCCATTCTAGCTCTCACTCTCTATGTTAGCACAGCTTTGAAATGATAGACTCTGTATAAAATAGATGTAGGCTCCATTACTGAATTCATGTTGTGAAGTAGTTTTTGGCTCTAGATGTGAAGGAGAAATCAAGGAACACAGCATGCACATATGGTAGCAACTTGTCAGTCACCACCTAGAAGCATACCTCACTTTATTGTCCTTTGTGAAAAATAAAGATTTAATGTAGACCATCATTTGCAAAATGAACATGAACAATAAGTTGTATTAAGTAAGACTAAACTAGTGACTGAGACCACAAACTCACCAGGAAATTGTTTACTAAGGTCAAGGATTGTTTCAGTGTAAGTAGCATATAGGTCTGAAAAGTGAAACAAGTGAAGAAGTACCTTAAACCTGTATTCTTTCAAATGGCCAGCAGAGGGCAACTCCTCTTAGGTAAACAGTTGTGGACTCCTCTGCTCTGTAATCTCAGTAAACATTCCTTCCTCAGTGATTTCAATTATTATTTCATACAACATTATCATGTTGTATGAAATAGAACGTAATGCTTATTTTGTAATTTGTGCTCATTATAAGGTGACATTTATTGTATTCTATCTTGTTAACTTGTCAGTCAAAATACCTACACAATGGTGACACCATGGAAGTCCACCTTTTATATGCAGCATATGGTTTGACCAGTGTCTACTGGATGGATGGATGATGGATGGATGGATGATGGATCATATCTTAGCCTTGCAGGAATTCAGTAACAGTGCCATATTCTCGTTCAGTGGTCTTCACTTGGTTACTTCAGTTTTTAAGGCAGATTAAAACTGCAGGGTAGAGTGTGCCATACAGTATAAAGTGTACAGTTGAATTGAAAAACAGAAGTAGCATGAGTATCATTAAAGATAAAGATTAAATTATGATTACGATGCAGACAAAGTTGTAGCATGACAGCTGACAAACTGATAACTTCCAAGGCCACTCCCAATAAAAATGAAAATAAGAATTAAAGTTCAACCCTAAAAACCAGAAATAAGAATAAGAAATAAGAACTATATACGAAATACATGAAACAGTTTTTTTTTTTTTTAAACATATATTGTGTTTGTCCACATAGCATGCTATAATGTGGGTACGAAAGCAGGGAAAGGGACTCCCAATCCTACACTTTAATTTTATTTTTTAAATGCCTCACATGGCAGTGCAGGGCCCATTTAAAAGGTGTGGCTAAAAACCTTGTAAAACATTTACCTTATCATAAGTCAGAAGTGGCAGCCTTATTTTGCTGCCTCCAAAAATACACTGTTATGTAGTTTTCATGCCTGATTGGCTTTAGCTCATGATACACAGTGACACTGTTTTAGTAATCCGATCACAGTAAATCTTTGCATAACTTTAACCTTGTAATTTCAGTCAACCAACACAACACATAACCTCAACCACAGCCCTGACAGCTTCATAAAAAGACTCCTATGAGTCATTTTGGCTGTGACAAATGACCTACTTTGGACTATAGGTATGAATGCATGTTTCTGATCCTTGTGTGTGGAACAATTGTTTTTCAAGAGCAGGAGGAGATCAGAAACAGACAAAGGCTTGTAGCAGGGGAGGTCTGGTCCAGCAGGAGAGAGGAAGAAGGGGGCAGGTGCAAGAGCAAAGGGATTCTGTCCCAGAGCTTCAAAGCAGAGAGTTTTTTCCAGCATATAATTCAAATTGCACAAAAGAAACACATGTTTTGACACACATGTGCTGAGATGATACATGTAGAGGTAAATACGCTAAACTCCCACATCACTCCCACTGGAGTGAGGGATACTGATCCTTTCCTGTCTGGTTGCTGGCGTTGGTATACTGTTATTGTTGAACAGAGATGAGTCAGAGAACACTGTGTGCACAGGAAGAACTGCCTTTTCATTCTCATGCTAATACTCTTCATGCAGGTCTTGGGTTTCTGTTTGTTGGCCACTAGGTGTGTACTGCAAGCCTGCATGCATTTGTGTGTGTGAGTGAGTGACTCCAATGATATCAGATATTTATTTGAATTACTTCAAAGCCTTGAACTTCAGATTTATTATCTACATGCATTTCTGTAAGGCTTCCCAGATGTTAAAATTTTAGTCTGTTTAAATAGGGGGAATTTACACGAATTTTCAACTCCATTCTTATTCTTGGACTCTGCTAGAGCTGTTTTGCATCTTTCACAGTTCAAAATAATCATTATTATACTGAGCCTTGGTGCAGCCCGTAGACAGTAAAAGATGGTTGTACATAGGATAACATCATTCATTGGTTAGTGAATTTCATTTATGAAACCTCAAGCTATTTTTTGCCATTACCATGCTGTTGTTTGGAGTCCAGACGTAATGAGCAAGGGGGGATCTAAGTGTGAAGTCCTACAGGGAAATTACATTCTCACCGGCCAGCTTGTGATTGACAAGTTGTTAGGCAATGGGCATACCCTGATTTCCTAATTTATCTACCTTTCTGACACTCGTAATAATTGTAGCATAATTTACAAAATGAACCTAATGTTGCATTCTGCACAATATGAGAGTAGCAATTGGCACCAGAAAGTGTTTACTGAAGACAGATACGGAAGAGCCCGCAATTATTTTAATAAGCCTTTCGTCCTTGTACAATCATTATAAAAACAATTCACCCGCATTGCTGCCAGTAAGTTGAACTTGTTTCTGGTGGGTGTTGGACTTCAATATGCCTGCCCTTTGTAATTATCATCCATTTGTCATTTTCATGGATAGAATTTCATGGAGCGAAAAGTGGCAGAAAGCTTCCACTTTGGTGGCCTCAGAATCTCATATCTGCTTTTTGCAGTTGATATGGTTCTGTTGGGTTCATCATCAGCTTCAAAGCCAAGTGTGAAGTGGTAGGAATGAGAATCAGCATTTCAGTACCCTCTTCTCAAGAACGGCTCCCAAATGTCCTAAACCAAAAAGCAGAGTCCAACTTCACCCAGGCGGTTGGAACTGGTCAGGACTGAGGGAACTGGTCCAAACCAAAAACAGGGAGCAAGCGAGTCCGAAAACACAGAAAGTCATGGAGGATGACACCATAGCCAGCAGTGCAGGCGGGGCAGTTTTAGAGGCTGCCCGTGGGGTCAGGGGCGGAGACAGTGCAGGTAATGGGGCTGACCGCATGACCATCGGTAGAGACGGAACAGTTCAGGAGGCTGAAGGAAAGAGAAACACTAGGAGCACAGACCTCTGGCTCGAGTGGAGCAGGACCAGATGGCACAGCACAGACCTCTGACTCGGGCAGAGCAGGACCAGGAGGTTAAGTGCAGACCTCTGGAAACTCTCTGTCTATGGACAGGAACAGGTGCAGGAACATGCTGGACAGCAGCTGATCCCACCCAAAGAACTGACCTGGATGCTGGGACGGACTGGGTCTCCGCTGGCCTCATCCTGTGAACTGGAAAAGCTGCAGGGACTTGCTGAACACCAGCCACCCCCACCAGAGGAACTGGTATGGGTGCTGGAGAGAGCTGGGTCGCCCTGGGAGCAGGAACAGGTGCAGGAGATGGCTCAGGTGGAAGAACAGTCTTAGAAACATGCAAAGGTGGGGCCCAAAGTCTTCAGAGGGAGTTCCAGAGGGCAGACAGTCATAGTAATCACAAGCTTGGAAACAGAACCAGTCTTTTCATATTCTAGCACAAGTTCAAAGTAATCAGTCTTCAAAAAGGATAATTCAGTGCCCTTGGAAGTGAGTAGCTTGGGGAAGGAAAACACTGACTTTAGGGTCACTAGCCCAGCCTCTTTGCAGACTGATTTAAAATAAGGCAAATAATCGGCTGATTCGGATACACATTGCACTGGTTCAGGGTTGTGTTCAGAAATGAAGTCTCCTTACCTCATTGAGGGAATAATGGATGGATGGATGGAGAATTAACCTCACTGTCGCCCATTAAAAGATTCAAGTTCAAGGCACTTCTACTTCACTTTCAGATAAGAAGACTATATCCAACTTTCATATACACTCTACTGTACAGCAGAAACAAGCTGTTCTTGTTCACTCCCCATCTTAAAGTTTGCAGTTGCAAGGAGAAGGTTTAAGCAGCAGGTGGGCCGGAGCTGTTCTTAAGATTCCCAAATTAAGCATGTCTACAAAGCCAAGAGTAGAAAAAAATGGTGACAAACAAGCAACATTAGTAGTCTGAAGCCTGAGTTTTTGGCACACAGATATTATTTGTACACATACTGACCACATTATTTGAAACTTTAGCCATGTTTAATATGAACATACAGCACTGTAACTATGTATTTAAAAAAATAAGGAAAACATAACAGGCCCACTTTTAGAAATTAAGTTGAGGTTTTTGTTAGAATGTCTTTCTTTCCAGTTGTTTTACCTTCAAGCAGTTGTCAGAGGACCACCCAGCCATTGTTTCGGAGGATGAGCTGTCCCCGAAGCAAGACCATTACCTCAGCAAATGGCAAAGCTACACAGACTAACACACACAAGCATGGATGCAGAGGCCTTCAAACATTTGGGAGACTCAGAGCTGGGGGATTCCCAGAGGGTGGTTCACAGTCAGAATGAGATCACTTCATGCTGTAGTGCTCCACACACACACTCACACCCCCCAAAACCTCTGGGTGAAAAATACATTGAAATATGTGCACTTGAGATACACCCCGACAGTCATACACAGCCATAAAATTCTGAAGAATATTAAATATCGGTTTGAAAAACATAAAGCATTTTGATATGTTGGAAAACACCTCCATTTGTTTTTATGGCTCTGGAGATTGGTTATATGAAAGACTATTTCACATCAAATTACAGTGTGAGCTCATGCGTGTTAAGGTCACACATCAACTTTGCTTTTCTGCTGCAGAACTGCTGTCTGCAGGCACAGGAAGGTGAATCTGCACTTCCAATCACTCAGCCAGAAAAGAAAGAAAGAAGCACTGTATCAGAAGCTTGTTAGCTAAATTGCATAACTCACACTCGAGAAATTATGTAAATTGCAAATCACGCAATATAAGGTCACATAAAAAGGTTAGAAAAAAAATGATAACTGTACTAGCATATTCATAACTGCAAGCTATGCTAATAGCAACAAGACTAAAAGTTTGTATCCATGCCGGGATCTCCTTAAACGGTTCAGATTGTAAATAAATTATAGATATAGCTGCCATGCTGTCATCTATCATTTTCAGGATTTTGCAGCATTGATGTTTTGTATTTTTATCTGTTTGTTTGTTTTTTATTGTTGTTGTTTTTTGTTTGTTTGTGCATTTGTCCAAATATGATCAAGAAAATCATAAACATAAATAATGACAGTGGTCAAAATGATTAAACATAAGATTTGTCACTGTTAAGGAATATTTCCTCCCCTCCGTCTCCAAGTGTATACTAGTAGGAGATCAGGTGAATGTTGGGGTTCTCTCTCTCTAATACTTTAATGAAGGGTGGCTGTAGCTCAGGTGGCAGAGCAGGTCAGCCACTAATCAGAAGGTCGGTGGTTCGATCCCAGGCTGCCTCCTGGCTGCATGCCAAATATCCTTGGGCAAGATACTAACCCCATGTTTGCCTACTGGTGGTGGTCAGAGGGCCCGGTGGCGCCAGTGTCCGGCAGCCTCGCCTCTGTCAGTGCGCCCCAGGGCAGCTGTGGCTACAATGTAGCTTGCCATCGCCAGTGTGTGAATGGGTGAATGACTGAATGTAGTGTGAAGCGCTTTGGGGTCCTTAGGGACTAGAAAAGCGCTATATAAATGCAGGCCATTTACCATTTAATGCATCTTCAGGCAGCTGTTGTGAATTACACTGCACTACATGAATGACACTGAATTTAACTGAAGACACAAGTTTCCATTCTGAATAGTGTCTTTAAATAATAAAAAAAAATCAATTAAAGTTCAGTCAGCTTATTATTTCAAATTAGAAAAGCTATTGATTATAGCTTGTAGTTTAACATATCATTTCGCAACACTGTTATTACACTATCAATAGAAAACTTTAAACAAAATCTCAGAGACCACAAACCTCTGCCAAGGCAGTATTTACTTTCAAGGAAATAATTTAGTATTTTGTATATATTCATTTGGTTTTCTTTGTTCTTTTTAAACATACGTTAAGACGTTTATAATGCAGTAAATGAGGAAAGGGAAGCGGTGCACATATTTACTTTAATTACAGAAACCTTCTGAAACAGGTATTAATTTGTAAATAACTGGAGATTAATGACCACTGCTTATGAAATATTATACTGCAGTATATTTCTACCTAGGCATATAGAAGACATTTTGAGGTCAACCTGAAACGTAAAAGTGAGGTCAGAGGTCAAATCTGACATGACATTTGGACACAAACTATAATGTGATGTTTAGAATCCCCATACAACAATATCATTTTATAAATATTACCACTACAAATAAAGGACGTGGATAAAAGACATTTTATGAAAATTTGACCTTATTTGACCTTGAAGAAGAGGCCAGAGGTCCAAAGTAAGTGATATTTAGAATCCTCATATATTGTTCCCTCTATGCCTAAATGCAAAAAATGGCAGTAAGCTCTGTTTAGCATTGTTATCAATTTTACCTTCAGATCAATCTTTTGATCTTTAAGGAGAGATCAGAGGTCAAATAAGAATTGCTATTTTAAATCTTTATTGTATGTTGACAGCATACACCCCATTTGTAAGAATCATACTGTCTAGGTTATAAGGCTTTGTCAGTTTTCAACCAATAAATCATGAAGATGACCTTCAAAATTTTAATTGTCCATTAACGTGAGCCCACTGTACACACCTACAAAGTTTTATCAGAATTTGATTTGCAGACAGAAAGAATAACACACACACAGACACATTAACATAAAATCAAATTTTTTATTTTTAAAAATCACACTGTCCATACACTACTATTTTGAACTCTAGTCTCTAGTGATATAAATAAATAAATTGTACTGTTCAGTTTGTACTGCTGCTCATTCCTGTGCAATATCCCATCTGCCCCCCCCGGTCACATTCCTGTTTAAGATTTTCTTTATTTAATCACTAGTGTGTACATAGACTTATATATACATATATATATTTAGTCAGTTAACTGGAAATCTCTCTTTTTTTTCTTTTACTACATCTTGTTAATATTTTGCTCTTGATTTTTCTATTTATTTTTTATTATTTTATCTTTTTTCTTCTACTGTACCATTCTGCTGAGTGACTGTCTTCTGCTCGTCAACTACATTTCATTGCAATGTTGACCCTGTGCTAACTTGCATATGACAAATAAAACTGAAAACTGAATAAATAATTTAAAAAAATTAATAATCTAAGCATATGCATGCAGCAGTGTTGTGTTGTGTAATGTTGTGTAGTGATGTCTTGATAAAAAAAGGTTTTCTTTGTAAAGTTTTTTAAGATATCAGCTTCCTAAAATTCTGCCACCACCACAATACACAGAGTTGGCGGGGGGCTTGCTTTTGTAAAACATCAGCAGCAATGGTTCTTCCCAGAAACAAAATCCTGGTTACACTGGCTAATCCACAGACCTCACTGGACAACTTGCAATGGGACTATTTCTTCAGTAGAAAGTAGTTCCAATGAAAACTGTTCACAGTGAGGTCTGTGGATTATCCTGAGCAACCAAGACATTCTTTCTAGAAATAGATGTTCCACTTAAGTTTTTCAATTGTAATTTTTCAACACTTTAAGCACCGCAAGCAGAATTCCAGTCACCTCCATTGTATCGGGGGTGGTGATGGAAAACTCGCTGGATATTTCAAAACTTCAGTACATAAAACCAAAACTATCTGCATCGTTTGCTGTAAGTAAGATGTTTTTAGTGTTAGTTCGTGTGTGTGTATGTGTGCGTGTGTTACTGAAATACTGACCGTTTAAATTATTTGTACCTAATGCGTCAAGTTGTAACTGGCTGCGTTTGGCCAAAGATACAACAAAAAATGATTTACGGATCCAGGAGAGAAGTCTGACACTGTGCAGTCTGGTTTTGATAACACCCTTCATGCTCCTGTTAGACTTTACTTTTGGGGCGTTGTGGTGTGAAGTCTTTACTAACTGTCATAAAACATTTCCTATGGTGAGGAATGAGAGGTGTATTTCAGGGTGCTGCTAAACCTCAGACTGACCTGGGAAAAGCATGCTAGGCGTGGAACTCAGTCATGTAAAGATCAGCTAAAAATGTTTGAACACATGTATTCAAATAGACATACACAGGAATGTGTGCATGCAATGTGCAAACGGACACTCCTGTTCTTACTTTGTATCCCTCCTCCCTCACTCTCTTTCTCACACATGCACACACGCACATAATATGCACTCACAAACAATGTCAAACCACTACTGAGTCACTTTGCTTCCTGAGGGAAAAATTGGCTCCACAAGGAGGGCAGTGAAGGCACTCCTCGCCTGTTGGCCGATAGCGCTGACAGCAGCACATGTCTTGTGTGTTCCCATACCCTGTGCTCCACTCTGCTCACACGGCATTCGCGACCTCAAAATGTGAAGTACTTTACAAAGAAGAAATAGGCAGATGGTAAGATTTTTTTCTCCATCATGCAACAACATCCTGATTTGGATTAGATTCTTTCTGCAGCAGAACATCACATTTTCAGTATTTAAAATATTTTCACAGTACTATGTACTGGGCGGCATGTACAGTGGTTAGCATTGTCGCCTTACAGCAAGAGAACATTCTGGGTTTGGCTTTGGGCCTTTCCCTGTGGAGGTTGCATGATCTCCTTGTGACTATGTGGGTTTTTTTTCCCAGACATCCAAAGACATCCATGCAAGGTTAACTGTTTGTTTTAAACTGGTCTAAATGTTCATATTGCATTAGTCACAACATTAACCTGTCCAGGGTGTAGCGTTCATCTCAACCAATGACCCTAGGCATGGATACACTGCTCTCCCAAGCCTGGTTATATAAGCGTACAAGAAAATGTATGGGTCATATATTATACACATGTTCCTGGCTATTAATTTACTAGTTGATAAAATGGGAGCAAAAAAAAATCTGATTAGGGACTAATCTAGAAGTCATAAAAAACATGAAACAATCAACATCTGATGCTATTTATTCTAAAGTACACATTGTATGTGTAGTTAAGAACCATTTGAGTCTTTAATAATTAAATCATATTTGACATGTTGGGCAGCACCATGGTGTGGTGGCAGTGGTGCTGGCTCACTGCAAAATGTTTCTGGGTTCAAGTCCACCATCTAGCCAGGGACTTTCTGTGTGGCGTTTGCGTGTTCTCCCCTTGCGGGAGGCGGGGTAAAGCCTGGGACAGGTCGTCTATAAATCAATCAGGGCTCTAACATTTGAAAGCGTATGTAAACATGCTAATTTTTTCCTGACAAGGTTGCAGTTACTTATTATCAGCAGATTAGACATGCGAACCCTCCCATCTCCTACGAATATGTAGGACTATTTTCTTCCATTTGTGCTATCTCTCTTAAATTAGAAATATCCTGTCTCAGAGTGATGCTGAAAAACTAGTTCATGCATTTATTACTTCTAGGCTGGACTACTGTAATTTATTATTATGAGGATGTCCTAAAACCTTGAAAAGCCTTCAGTTAATACAAAATGCTGCAGCAAGACTACTGACAAGGACTAGAAAGAGAGAGCATATTTCTTCTTTATTGGCTTCCCTTCACTCGCTCCCTGTTAAATCCAGAATTGAATTCAAAATCCTGCTCCTCACATACAAGGTCTTAAATAATCAGGCTCCATCTTATCTTAACTCTTAATCCTCCCTTAATTATGCTGCAATAGGTATAGGCTGCTGGGCTATGATGCATTGAGTATTTCTTCTTCAGTCATGTGTTAATAGACCTCTCTGCACTGAATCATACTTGTTATTAATCTCTGGCTCTCTTCCACATCATGTCTTTTATCCTCTCTTCCTTCTCTCATTCCAACCAGTCGTGATAGATGGCCACCCCTCCCTGAGCCTGGTTCTGCTGGAGGTTTCTTCCAGTTAAAACTGAGCTTTTCCTTTCCACTGTACAAAGTGCTTGCTCGTAGGGGGTCATATGATTGCAAACAGTAGCTAACAGTGGCAAAATCAGCAGCACTACTGGCAGTTTAGCATATTCCCAAGAGCTCCTGTACCGGAGCTTTTTCTCTGGCAGATTCCCTTGTCTGTGGAGTCCAAGGAAAAAACGGCCTTCTCCTCTTCGTATGGTTTGAAGCAATTTGTCACATTTGTGTTCGGCTTGTTTGTAGCCCTAGCCACCTTTCAACGCCTCATGGAACAGGTGCTGCACTGGTAAGCTGCTTATGCTGCTGCTTTTTTGGATGACATCATCACCTGAGCAGAGCATGTGCAGTAGGTGGCTGCAATCTTAATAATGTTAAGTCTTTTATTCTTACAGTTTTATGCTTTTGCATGCTTTTATTGTGACATTTGTTTGACTTGTTTCCGGGAGACTCCTCATCCCCCTTATCACTAATTTTACACAACTGTGAGAGTTCATGCCCTGGAAAGACTCTGCCATTGACAAATCATTGGCCTTCACTGAAGGCCAATAAGAGGGTCTGGCAGGAGGATTAGAGCGGAGTCATTGGGTGGTGAATGTTTTATTGTTTTTATATATTTACATTTTTGTTTTCCCTGGCCAGGGTTGTTTTATTGCTTGCTTTTATGTTAAATAAATTGTATTTTAGTTTTATTTCTCTACTGCCTTGGCTCCCCCACTGCTCGTCCTGTTTTAGACGGGTTTCCCTTCTGATAGAACCGTGTGACGAAAATGTCTCAAGTAGAATCTTTGGGTATCTGTACTTGTACTTGAGTATTTCTAACTGTTAATTCTTCTATTTTACAAGAATTTCTCTACTTTCTACTACTTACATTGTCAAAACAGGCTTGCTACTTTAGGCTTAAGATCTTTAAGGGGTTTTTCTCTTTATTATTGTAGTTGTCTCTTCAGCTCTGCCACCTCGAATCTGACCTCCTGTCTCTTTTTTGGTATCACTGTCTCCAAACCATACATTGTAGCAAGTGTCTTTACCACCTTTAAAATCTTCTGTGAAACACCATAGCAGACCTGAAGCCATATTTGTGCTTTGCAGCATACTTTACTTGCACACCGTTGCTGAATGTACATACAAACGGCTGCAGCAGCCACTTCTCCAATGGTGACAGCGAAGCTGGTCCATCGGTGGGCCGCGTGGCAAGCAGTAGCGGCGTGGCATTGGGGCGGCGTGGCTCACGGGCAGCCAGGTGTGCATCCGGCGCACGGGACCACGAGGTGCTCCGGCCTCAGGTGGAGGTGAGGCTGGTCTGGCCCTCATGCCGACCTCGGGCTTACATTCAGGCTCCGCTGGCACGGGAACCTCCATGTCCTCGTGCGACTCCTCCACTGTTCGGGGCTGAAGCAGCCCCTCGTGCGGCTCCTCCACGCCAGTGCCGTGACACACTCCCTCTTCTTTGCAGTGTATACTTCTACGTCTTTAGGCTCTCTTCCACTTGCTCACTACTACTCCCTATTCACACTGTTGCCAACAGTGTTGGTCAAGTTACTTGAAAAAAGTAATTCGTTACTAATTACTGATTACTGAAAAGAATTTCAGCCCAATTCTATTTTTTATGCATTATCCATCACATAAAATTGAATCAAATTTGTTGCGGGTTTCTGTCATGGCGATAGCCAGCTACCGTGCTCGAGTGGCTTGGTAGGCTGTGCTCCAATGGCGTATTGCTCACGTTCGCCGGCTTACACGCCAGTCGGACCTCGTTGTGGACAGTGAGAATTCTCCAGCCTAGTGTAGTCAGTTTTCTGTCTGGAATGTTGCCCACAGTGCACTGTTCACACAACCAGCGGGGCTCCTGTCATTGCACGAGCGGGGCGGCTTCCCGGCTCTGACTGCTGCTACTGCTGCTGCCGCAGCTGCAGGCTGTGTTCCCCTGGCGTATTGCCCATGCTTCGCCGGTTTATGCGCCAGTCAGACCTCACTGTGTCTGATACATCAACCTGCGAGCGTGTGTGTTCCAGCCTGCGTTACCGGCTGTGCACAAGTGTATCGTCCCCGAGTTCACTCTTGCAGCTCCCCTGTCTGTGGACAGTGCTTAGCGGCCGCTTGGCCTTGGGGCGACCTTCGAGTCGCATCCCTAGCTTGGCCCTCCACTGCAGCAGGTGCACTGCAGCTGCAGGCTGTGTTCCCCTGGTGTGTTGCCCGGATTCGCCGGCTTACGCACCAGTTGGGCCTTGCTTTGTCTGATACCTCAGCCAGCGAGTGAGTGTTCTCCAGTCCGCAGCGCTGTCTCCCTGTCTGGCATTGCCCGCTTCTTGCAGGGTTGCGCGGCCAGTGGGGTCCCCACTCAGCGGCTCAGTGAGCTACGCTTCCTCTCCTCACTCTGCTCCTGGGACTCTGGGTTCCACAGCTGGAGATCCTTGGGAAGCATGCAAGTGGGCTCATCCTAGCTGACCGCCCGTGCTTTCTGGCATGCTAACTGCGTTTGACCTGCTACTGCAGACTGTGTTCCCCTGGCGTGTTGCCCGCTTTGCCGGCTTACACGCCAGTCGGACTGCGCTGTGGTGAGTGAGAGTTCTCCAGCCTGTCTTTCTGTGGCGTGTGTATGTCGGTACATTTGTCAATGGTTCATTGGCACCTTCACTCTCGGCGGTTCGGTTGCACTGTCTCCTCGCAGGGTGTCTTACAGAGTTACCCCGTACATATGGAATATGTAACAGTGTGGAGAGATAGTCTCGATATGTAAGAGAACGTACGGTTACTGTGTAACCTGGGTTCTCTTAGTGAGAGACTCTCCACCGTCAGGCTGCTCGGAGACGCGTTCCGATCAAACTATCACCAATGTCACGTCTGCACAGCTGGTTTATACGTGAGCTGTGGGGCGGGGACGGGTGAGCCAGGATGTCTTAAAGAAGTATCCATGTGCCACGACCAAGGAGGGTCGTACCCCGTACATATGGAATATGTAACTGTGTGGAGAAATAGTCTCTCACTTAGGCTACGTTCACACTGCAGGTCTTAATGCTCAATTCGATTTTTTGATCAAATCCGATTTTTTTGTCTGCTTGTTCACACTACAAATAAAATGCGACAGCAAACGCTCTCTAGTGTGAACCTTCAAAGCGGCCCGCATGCGCAAAAGAAGACATCACACACAACATGCTCTGTTTAGACCCAGAGCAAACAATATTGTTTGACTGATGGCCCTTAATATAAAGACCCAATTTTTGCTTTAAGTTATTTTGTTATTTACAAATAACCTAATAATTATCCTTATTGCTGTTTTAGAGAGGAGCGGTGCTTCAAAGGATAGTTGCAGATTCCTGTCAGAATCTGCAGATTATACAGTATAAATAAAATGTTCACGTTTCTCCAACGTTGTCTTCCCAACAGTTTCACTGACATCTACGCTGGATGGCCAGGAAGCGTTCACATTGTCTTCTCGTGCGCTTCTCCGGAGCTGATAATTGGCGTCTGTCTTGTGTCAGTGACATAAAAGACGGATTTAATGTGACATGACCAGCAGTCACTTTCTAAAACATTGGATATGTATCGGATTCAGTACCACATACGAAAGTGACCCAGATCAAATTTGAAAATATCGGATTTGTGCCGTTCACACTGTCACACCATGATTGGATATGGGTCGCATAGGGTCAAAAAAATCTCTGGTTGGTAACATCTTAGTCCAGAAAAAAGTAATTGACATCTATCAGTCTTAAAAGAAAAGCCATTTCTACAACTTAGGGGCTCCAGCAAACCCCCGGTGAGATCCATTACACAAACTGAGGAAACTAGGGACAGTGGTGAACCTTCTAAGGAGTGGCTGGGCTACCAAACAAAAACAATATCTTAAAAACCACAAACCTCATTTGCCTCAGTTAATTTTAATATTCTTGGTTTAACAATAAGAAACAAACTGGAAAAATTGGCATCCATGGCAGAGTTTCAAAGCCAAAACCACTGCTGGCCAAAAAGGACGCAAAGACTCATTTCACAAAAAAACAAAAACAAAACATTTTCATGTTCTCCAAGACTTTTGGGATAACATCGTGGACTAACAAGACAAAAAGTTTTGGAAGATTTGAGTCCCATTCCATCTGACGTAAAACTAACACAGCTATTTATAAAAAATAAAAAAAAAGAACATTGAACCAACAGTCATTCAACAGTCAGACATGGTAGTTGCAGTGTGATATACTGAGGTTGCTTTGCTGCTTCAGGACCTGGACAACTTATTGTAATTGACCGAACCACGACTTTTGCTCTCTACTAGAAAATCCTAAAGGAGAATTTCAATTTGTGTATGAAGTTCACTTGGGTTATGCAGCAAACATGTAAACTGTTTTTGTGCAGTTTGTGACACAATGGGTCTGCTAGAAAGTTACAGCCGCCAAAAGTTGGGTTACATCAAGGGTAGCTGAGATCAATTTAAAGTTGATGATACCAATCAGATTCAGATTTTTTGTGACGTCTAACCTTCAACACAGCTGTTTTCACATTATGTTAAATTCAGTGTGATTATGTTGATCGTACCCACTCACCAAATTCTACCATTTATACAAGCTTCACATTGTCTTGCATTTAAGGGCCCAGGTTTTAATTTTAAGTAAAAAAACAACAGAAGTATGACAGAAGAAAGTCGGGATTCACAACCTAGCCTGACAGGACATGAAAAAACTAATTTACTGTAAACACACAAAAAGAGACAAGGTTGTTATGTTGGGAGGGATACGAAGGATCCTGCCACAAAAGTATGCAGAGTTAGTAGCTCTTCATCCCCAGTAGTTCCCTGTGTGGTCTGCATTTTGTGTCTAGTGTTACACAGGGCTCATTTAATCCGGCACCTATTACACAGACATAGCCAGGGTATAAGCACAGATATTACTCGCTAATGATGATTTATAGGCTAATTCAAAGCTCTCTGACATCCTAGAAAACACAAAGCAGTAAGATAATATACATTTGTGGGGTTTCACTAAATCTTTTGGCTTTTGGATACATCCAAGTCAGTGACACAGTTTTACTGCCTGAGTGCTTTTTACTTGCACTAAAAAAATCCATAGGGTAAAAAAATGTAACTAAAACGAGAACCTTTGCACAAATTTTAATGCTATCAAAGCAAAAGAAATGTCAGTCAGAGTTAGCAAAGTTCCCACAAACTGTAGATGGAGGATGTGCATGGATCAAGAATAACACTGGCAAAGATGAGGAAGCACCCTGACCTCAGACTGATTTGTTCATCTATTCACGTCTAATGAACATGACTCACCCGTGTTTAGAATGGCTGACTCCACTCTAATCTTGAGTATTATGGCAGGTTACAAGTTCAGTTCCTTAAAAGATCCAGATACTTGGGTGAGGCTAAGGTGAAAGGCATCTGGGTTCAGAGCTCACGCAGATGTGCATGCATACACACACACACACACACACACACACACACACACACACACACACACACACACACACACACACACACACACACACACACACACACACACACACACACCAATATGATGCAAGAACAGTTCAAATATATATGCAGAGAGGTTAAAATGCACTACTGGAGAAACACATGTTCTAGCAATTTATCCCTCGTGCAAAAAAGCCAAAATAACATATTGCCAGCTTAACAACCGTCAACAGCATGACCAGAGGCCATGTTATTATCAGACTGGTTCTAAGTTTCCTCCACCCACAGAATGGTTTGCTCGGGGCCCCGTTTCTATTTTATTGCTTATACTCAGGCACAAACAAACACATGCTAACACAAAAGCAGTGGGATGAAAATGACTGAAACCACTAATCATTTCAGGACCACTGTGTCAATTCCCACTCAACTTTAAGGAGAGAGATGTAAAGAGACATACAGAGAGACAGTTATTTGTTCTGTTGAACCTGGTTTCAGCTTCACATCCTAACCCCCACACCCATACATAGAAATAATGTTTGCGTTGATCTTTTCATTTGGCATGTCCACAGTTATGCCATCATCATTGTTGAGCAGGGTGTTAATCTGTTTTGTGGCTAGTGCTCTACACTATTCTGAGAGAAGATTTGGGAATTGATTGGGCAAGACAAACATAGACAGACAGACAGACAGATGGATAGGGAGATGACAAAGTTTACAAACTAACTTGTGATGCAGACCTACAGTGCAGTGTGGCTGGTTAGTGCAGCGTACAGTATGTGGTCCAGTGGGAGTTGACTAGGAGGATAATTAGAGGCTTGTATAAAGTGAAACAGACCTTACAGTAACAAGGCTGTGACTGTGACAGATTGATGGCGTGTAATGGAAGGTTATGACAACACTGGAGGTCTTCCTCATGAATGGATGAGCATTTTACCTAATGTAGTGCAGTGGGTAATGTATGTGAAGTGTCCCTGAGTCTGGGAAAGAACTTTGGGAAAATCCCACGGGGTTTAAAATGTGCACATGAAGCACACATCTGGTTGGTGCACTGAGACATTTCATATTTATAGAGATAACAATTCCCCCCACTTGTTAGTTTAAATAAAACAGCTCAAAAATTAGTAACTTGAAAATTGTTGTAAAGTAAAAACTGGGTTTTCCTAAGCTGTTCAGTACTAAAGAAGGAACATTCACAGTAATTTAATTTCAAGTTCACTTGATTCAATTTTATTTATATAATGCCATGTCACAAAAACAGTTGCCTCAATAATACAATAATACAGCAAAAACCCTAACAGTCAGAAGACCCCCTATTAGCAAACACTTGGTGACAGTGGGAAGGAAAAACTACACTTTAATGGGAAAGGTTCTTAGTCAGTTTTGGTATCTCTTGAAAG
>NC_138952.1:26685145-26705145 GCF_965226115.1 Aulonocara stuartgranti
CAACATCCCAGAAGTTATATAATTGATGATATCTGCATGTAACACAAGGAAAACTTGGTTCTAAAATGAAACATAATAAAAATGTGTACTGTCCACTTCATGTTATGTGCAGAGGCACATCTAAAGCTGTAAAAATTCTATTAGACATGTCCTTTATAAAACCGATATATTTGAAAACTGTGAACGTATGTATTTCTTCAAAAATGGGAAGCTCACCAAGTAACTCATGTACTATTCTCTATTAGCATTTTGCTACACTAGAACATCAAGAAAGTCCTTTCCAACTCCCTGGGTGCATTCCCTTCAGTGTTTGGAGCAGGGGTAACTCTTGTGGCAAAAGTGATGATTTCTTGCAAGATCAGACCCAAAATTACAGTTTAGCTTGTAACTCTTACACGCATATTATCCTATTCAGTCTTTTTTCCTTTCTGAATTTTATTTTCTGATGCTTCTGCTGTCTTTTATGTTTTTCAGTGGGTGTGGGTTAGCGTTTTTGTAAAGTTGTTCCTGGACTTAGTTCTTCAACTAAGTAAATGCCACTTCAGCCAGTAGATTTCTTATCATCAGAATCAAAATCAGAATCAGAGTACTTTATTAATCCCTAGCATGCCCAAAAGGGACTAAGTATTGCACTGTGTACTGTGCGTTGGATGGAGAAGTTGTACACAGGCAGGAGTGATTTCCTGTGTCATCCAGTGCTGCATTTGCGTAATCTCAGTCTCTCACTGAACGTGTTCCTGTGACTGGCCAGCATGTTATAGAGTGGGTGGGAGGTTGTCTAACTTGTCTAAACTTTATGTAGTAATTTTATGATGTTTATTATGATGTTGTGATGTAGCATCTAAAAGAGAAATCCATTAAAGTACATTGTTCGCTAATGCCAGTTTAGAAAAGATAGCTACAGTCAAAATATCAAATTTGATGCAAAAACTTCTAATTTACAGTTTTTCTCAAATGTTAAAACACAAAAGCCAATCCTGTAACCCAAATGACCAGTAGTCTAAACACATTTACTAAATGTAGCCACCATATTCCAGTACCATAAACACATGTCACATGAAGACACAATTCACAAAACACAACCCTCTGTACTCATAAATCTAAACACATTTTTCCTTGCTAAAACACATGTTGCAAAACAACTCTGCTCATATCCTCAAATGAAAGCCCATGTGATGCAAAATGCTTGCCACAGTCACCAATCTTTGAACACAGGGAACACACCTGGCGTCATTCACTACACACAATGACTCAAAATTGAAGACACTTGTTGCTAATGCTGTACCCACATGTAAAAGCAAGTTCAGAGTGCACAGTATGCTGAAGGTTCCAAACAAACACAATGGATGAAGGCAGAGTCAGGGGAAGAGGAATTTGATGCAGAGGAGGGAGAAGAGCTGGCCCTGGAAGAAGAGGAGCAGGCCAATGAGGAAGAGGAGTTCAAATGAGAGGAGGAAGAGGAGCGACCAACGAGGAAGAGGAGAAGGCCAACATGGGAGAGGAGAAGGTCCAGGAGGGAGAGCAAGACAACCTCGTACCATCATTACGGACGAGATGCGAGCAACAGCTCAGCGACATGATGCCGCACAGTGATTGTGGTGTGTGTGTGGTGTGAATAACGTAAATAAAAAAACTTCACACCCTGTTCATGTTTTCAAGATTACTGTTGTGTGCAATAGATTCTGTTTTTGCATTGAGTTGTGTTACAGTAGTGTACGTACATGCAGGATTTTCTATAGATTTATACTACTCATATGAAACTCACAAATCTAAATGCCTAATCCTCTGCAGAGATCTACGACGATCCGTTACTGTATAGTTTCTAAAATATGCATTGGCAGTTATGAAACAAAGAACCTTCTCACAAATTGAGCATTGTGTTTTCAATTGTTTTGCTGTAGTGTGTAATGCTGTGTATAGTGTTTATAGTTTTGACAGCTTCGAGCTGCTCTCTTGGTGTGGGAGTTTGAGTTTTGCAGTGGGAAGGTGTGGTTGTGTTTATGTAGCTTTAGAGAAGGGTGTTGTGTTTGGACATTGGGGGACCTGGTGGTAACGTTTGTGAAATGTGTTTTAGCATTTGAGAAAAACTGTAATGTAGAACGCCAAAACATTTGCACAAAACATTTGCTGCCTCTGATAAATTATCTTTTCCCACAACTCCATGGCTATGGCCTGACATCTCTTATATACATCATATGCTTTTATTAACTAAAGTATACTGAAAGGCATCATTGCATTGGAGACTATTGTGATTCTCCCTCGTCACCTCTTTAGTTGTAAAAGGTCTAAGTGTTCCACCCCCCAAGATTGTTTGAGATGTCTTACCCACTTGGCCCACTAAAAGTCACATGATAATCTCTTTAAACATTATCAGTAATGTTTGAATCTAAGACATATCCATGCATATGTTTGCATGCATTTCTAATTATTTACAGTAAAACAGTTGTTGTTGTGATAGCAATCCACAATAATAGTATAAATAAAAACACACAGGAGTGTAGCTTTTGTGGTAACTTAATGATAAACAGCAAACCTGTGTGGTTAAAGGGATGCCCGACCACTAAACCATGTATACATGCATTTATTTTCTGCTATGATTGAATTAATTTGCTATGTGGTTGATGAATCAGAGATGCTGAGGTGTAACACGGCCACACCTTGGATAAGGTGAGAAATGTTGGTGCTATTGATACAGTCTTCCAATGCGTTTTCAGTGTGTGTGTGTGTGTGTGTGTGTGTGTGTGTGTGTGTGTGTGTGTGTGTGTGGACCACAACCATATATAGTAACAAAAAAGGTGACACCCTCAAAGGGTTATTAATATTCTCAGAAATGAGATCTATGCCATAGCAACAGCGCCAAACCCTACACGCACACACACACAGACATGCACACATATAGACACACGATGACTGTATGAGCAAGTGTTTCCTGGCCTTTTGCTCCTCTGTAAGGGAGTCTTACCAGAAACATGTCTATCCAAGATCCACCACATCTGTCTGAGGTTGGAGACATTAACACCTCACTCAACTCCATCGTCATTTCCTACAGCCTGTCCTCCCCCAACTTCAGGTCCATGAAAAATTAGTCATGAACAGAATGGGTGGATGGGGCTTACTAATGCTGTGTGTAATTGTTCCAATTATCAAGAAGACAAATCAAATCATGAGGGCTTATAGTGTCTTGAAATGCCAGATATGTGGGTATCAGCTTTCTTCCCGCTGACATGCAGCGCGGTGACAAGCACTTGCAAAAGGCTAGTTCGCGCTATAGCTGAGAAATAGATTTTGACACGGGGAGATGATTTGCATTTGGGGTTTTGGGGATCATTATCTGGTTCCCTGCGCTGATTTGCGAGAACAGGAATGCATCATAGTGTTTGGAGTGGGGATTATGGCAATGGCAAATTTCAAAACCAGTTTTATTCAAAGAGCGTCTTACTGGTTATCTTAACAGAAAATCAACCCTGGGGTGCAAGCAAAAAATAAAATGCAGTCGTAATGGTTTTTTCCAGGAAACATTTTCAGTCTTCTCCTTTGGTGCAACCATTTTCACCTCTGCACTTCTTCCTCAGCTAATGATGTCCTGGGTTTCCATGAGTGACTTTCAGCAGGGCAGCAGATGGAAACATGTAACACTCAAAGTGCAATAGCAGTGGTGACAGCTAGGTGAGAGATTGGGTCCACTGATTTTGTGGTCGTATTGCATTCTAGCCTGCTGAGGCAACTTGTCAGTAAGAGATTACCATTCTTTGCCTTTTTAAAATTGAAATTCATCTCTGTGTGTCGCTTTCTCATAATAGCAGCAGTGGATAAACCACATCTGCTATTATCTTTCTCGAGATGTATTTCAAAATAGCCTCACTTTACGCCAAGACCTTAAATGGGGAAAAAAGATGATTTTACTCTGTAGCTCAGAGGAGCTTTAAATGAGCAAAAGAGGTGCCAAGATAGCAAAAAATGGATTTTTGTGCAGTTCTCAAACACTGCCGTGTATGTGGTGGAGTTCCATGAAATTTAAGTCACTCAAATTCACAGTAACACGATGTTCCTGAAAAAGCACTGCAACTCTTCTTTTGTTTCATTTTGTATGAAAGCCACATCTTCGGGGGCTGCATCTGTAACAGGAAGCAGGAGAGGAAATGCTAGGACACTACTAGGTTATTCGTGGGTGGTTTGAGCCTCATGACCTTTTCAAATGAGCCCAAGATGCGAGGTTTCACTTTCAAACAATGTTTTTCGGTTGTCTCTGACACAGATTTTTATCACTACACCATAAGGTGCAGATAAACAAAGGCAAACTATTTTGCAGTCCTGAAGAAACCTTTAGCTCCCCATGTCTGCACCGCCTCCACTGTTAGATCACTTCAGAGAACCAAACTAATGAAACTAAATAAAGTTGTGCAACTTATTTTTGGTACCAAATAAAGTGAAGTCATCTTGGGTCCCAATGACGTCTGCAGCCGCATTCCAGTTTAAGTGGCTCTCTCACACAAGTGGGGTAGCAGAGAATCCTCGTGGCAGTTTGTTTGATTTAACGCAGCCTTTCACTTGACGTTGTGGTGAATAATAAAACTAATGCACCCCGCTCTGTGGGAAATGTCAAGCCTGCAAAGATTTTCAATAAACATTCAGCCAATATGGATAGATGTCTGGTCAGCGTCAACTGCCTGAGGCAAGGAGGCTTTGGTGACATGCACACCATAGCAGGGACATCTGAACTTTTCCCCTGCTGGCAGTGTTAATGTGCACGTTGTTTGAACGAATTGAGATTGGGATAAATTTGTCAGAGTGTTTGCCTGAGGTCAGTGAAGCGCGGTAGGAGTGTTAATGTCACTGGAACAGGCCAGAGAGGATTCCCTTAAAGTCAAAGTTAAGAGGAATAACAGTAGTGCAAGGGTGTTGTGTGCATGTGTGCATGTGTGCGTGCGTGCGTGCGTGTGTGTGTGTGTTGGCTCTGGAAGTACAGTGACTCCAATGAACTGGTTTCAGTGACTGAAACCAAAGAGAGCCCTGCCCACTCCCACAGTGGAAAGAATGATGTAAATGACACTATTGACCAAACAGATGCTTGCATGAGGTGAAACACTGGGCATTCTGAGTCTGTGTGTGTGTGTGTGTGTGTGTGTGTGTGTGTGTGTGTGTGTGTGTGTGTGTGTGTGTGTGTGTGTGTGTGCGTGTGCGTGTGTGCGTGTGCATGCGTGCGTGCATGAGTGTGTGTGTTCAAAAGATAGAAAGCCAATGTGTCTGTGAATCACCTCACGTGCAGCAGTTAGCTATGAAAATATTGTAATTCGGGGTGTGTTTTTATGCACAAGCGTTTGTGAATTAGTGCTCCTGCAGACAGTGTTGGACACCATCGGCGTGGCCACCTGAGGAGTGTTTGGTCTGTAAACCCTCCTTCGTCTGTTGTGGTTCCAGTGTGTATGCAGTGAGGGGGCCGGCCCTCCCTTGTTGTACACTCTCAGCATGCTTTCTAATCACATTGACCACAGAGGAAACTGTTTATGATGTGTAGGTGTGTGTCCATGTGAGCAGACCATGGGTCAGTATCGTGAGATTGCAGGTGCAGATGAGTGCCATGTTTTGCTTTATGAGCATGTAAGTCAGTGAGTAAGTATAGTGTGTGAGAGTGCCTGAGCGAGTGTTTTGCGTGAGAGACTATCTCCCTTCATGTGGTCACTGAATCTTGCCACAGTTAGCATAATTGTGTTTACAGTAAAGCTACTGCCTACTGGAACAAACACTTACTGGATCAGAATCAAACCCAAGGCCAAATACTGGAGTGTGGGATTTAAATACAGTGTGCCTTCAGATAGCAAGAGAGTACAAAGGGCTGCTTCAACATCAGTGCTCCTTATGTTGTCAAACTGGCATTTATTTGTATGAAAGGAGTAAACCAGTCCCAACAATGGCATGTAAGCCTCAGTGAGTGTGGGCCATGCTCACTAAAATGAAATAATGAAGTTTGGCCTTCAATCAAGGTAGTAATTAAAATGTATAGGGGAGGGATATACCTCCCACCAATACTCAGGTATACTTTAAATGCTTCTCCCCTGTAGTGTTAAGAAGTTTTGAGGAAAAAGCTCCTTGGAATGAAAAACCTTACTGTGTCTCATTTAATTTGCCTGATCTCATGTTCAAGATCATCTCCTCATGCAATTTTGGGCAGCTAATTTTAGATCTATTAGTGGAAGTTAATTTATGTCACTTTGTACTTGTGTCTCCTCAGTGGGTGTTGGATCTCTTCCAGTGTGCCAAAGCAGTGGTCCTTCATATTCCCGTTATTGATGAGGTTGTGGGGACTCGTCCAGGTGGTGAGTGACGATTGCACTGGTGTGAGAGAAGAACAGACCAAAAGTAAAATATTTTCACAGATGAATTAAAGGTTAATCAGTTCACATCTGAATGCTAATTAAGTTTTGACCCTAAATTTAACATATTTGCTTTTAAATGTACTGAAGGATTATTGGTCAGGTTGAAGATTTTAAACCTGTCGGCTGCTTAATCATTTTAGTTCTCTTAGACTTCCCTCTTCTACAGTCCGCATGTCTATTCCATGACGATAAGTGCTCATTACTAGCTTCAGTTGGTTAAGGTTAAACAATATGTTATGGTCAGAGCCAATTAAAGGCAAGGTAAACATAGGCTTTTCCAGAAAAGTCGAGACTTTACAGCTTCAATTGTCCTGTTTGACTAGTTTAGAAAATGTATCCAATGGTTTAGCAGATAGTCCTCTGCAATTCCATCGTGAAATAAAACATATACCCACGCTGGGAAGTTTTCAGGTGTTAATTTTAGCTCTCGAATCTAACCATCCATAAAACTTTTGACAAGATGTACTAGGCGTTAACTACAACAACAAAAAACCCATTTGTGACAGAAAACAATTACCGACATCATATTTCAACCTAGCTATGAACCCAATGTGGGTTTTGAACCAAATCTGACTCTAATATTTACATTAGACCCTAAAGTCTACTGTTTAAAAGCATGCTGAACCTTAAGACTCATGATGTTTGTAACAGTATGAATGGGACAAATATCTTACACACTTCAGCATTAAAGAAATTCCATAAAACCAGTGTGGAGATGGTCTGTTTTTGTTCCGAGTCCTTGATTAACAACCTCACTCACTGTTAAGCATCAGTTGCGTAGATGTCAGAGTTGGGTAGATGTCAGCTTTGCTTCCAGTTGTGCATTTGTAAAGCATGCTTTCCCAAAACTATCATTAGTGATGCCAGTCCATCCAATTCAAAAACCAGAGAGAACATTACCAAAACAGCAAGTGTTTGAGCAAATGTTTTAAATTCAAGGATGGCAAAAATTTCTATTGTCGATAGGTTTCTGACCGAGTTTTATTAATACTGCAAACCACATTTCCTGTACGCTTCCCTGATATTGTTGATTTTGCAACTTCAGGACTATCCCCAGTTCGATCTGAAAAAACAGATACCTGCCTGCAGTATCATGGGCTTGACACTCACACGCAAACATCAAAGAGAGATGACAAAAAAACCCAATGAATATTATGTGTTTTCCCACGTCCTCGTGTGTCTTTGAATGTTGCATGAGTCGAATCACTGTCAGTGAGTTCATCACCCTAGCGATCTAATTCTAAACAGCTGTTTGTGTGTGTGCAAGTGCTCATGTGTTTAAATGTGTCTATGCAGGCATGTAATCCTTTGTATATGCAAGTGTGTGCGTGTGTGAGATCCTCTCCCAGACTGACATTAACTACAGACAGTGAGACGGTTGTTGACAGAGGGTTGTTGATTCCTAGATTCCTGTCTCTCTAATTTGCTACTGCTGCCGTGGTTTGGAGCAGACAAACTGACGGATCGCTGCGGGGAAACAACTATCCATGACATGTTTGTTTCCAATCAGTGGAAGGATTAACTAAGAATAAATATGTTTTTTTTCTCAGGTGATACAGTTTTAAGCAACACACATGGTACCTCTAACTCATCAGTGTGGTCTTGCTGCTGGCACATTTGAGTTTGATCCCTTTCCAAGGTCAGCTGGATTCTGGTAAAAGGATGTTTGGCAGAGGTGCACAATCTCATGTCAATAACCCAGTAGGGGGAAGTTTTTACTAGCTCTCTGTGTGTGTCCTGTAAGTGTGTGCATGTGTGTAAGTGTGCACAGGCTTGTGTTTCCTTATTTGAATTAGCTCACTCTTTTGTACAAATGTCATGACTGCTTTCACTGGAGAGCTAGAGCCATTTGTTTATCTGTACAATTTCACAAACACTTAAGTCATCTAGGGTCAGAGTGGGAATAGAGTGTAAGAAGCAGTGATGAAATACTGTTTGGGTAGAGAAATAAAACTTGTGGAGGATCTCAAAGCAAGAACAAAACAGCTTCAAAAGAAGAGAAACTGAATCATAAAGGATTGCATAAGAAATGATGAAGCAGCATGCGGAGAAAATCACATCGTGTTACTTTGATCAAAGTGACAAGCTACAAATGTCAACTTTATCGTTTTAGATTATTCTTGATGGCTGCACCTAATCAGCTCCTGCAATCAAGTCAAACTGGCTTGAAGGTGGAAAATGCCATGCCTTACAGTATCAGATATCTACTTTTCAAAGCAAGAGAAAAATATGCAGTAATTAGGATGCCAGTCTCTATTCTGTCAACTTATTCGGTCAAAGTAATTTGATAAATGAGTCTTTTGTGTGTGTTGGGTAGAGTTATTCCATTGTTTATGACGTACTGGAACAATCTGCCATGCAGGGACAAGTATAGGTTACAAAGCTGACTCCTGCAAATGGTTGACAGCAACAGGATGTTTTTTATGTCACAGGAAGCAAACAGGGTCATCAGAGCTAATGAGGTTTAGCCCAAACAAACATCTGTACAACATCATTATGAAAGCTGTTGTTTCTGACAATTGCTTCATACCAGGACAGGCATGTATAATCACAACCTTAAACATCTTTTCCTCAATTGTTTCATGAACTTTATGTTAACAGACTCATTTTGGTCAGTTTCAGTTATGTATCTCTATCTATATGTATAAATTAGCTTTTAAGGTAGCACTTGCTTAGGATTTGACAGCCTTGGCCCATTCTTTCTGTTACATTTTAATTGATTGCTGACATTTAATTCTTAATGCATCCTGAGTGTTGGTTGCTGTCCAAAACCTTTAGCAGAAAACCTGATAACAAGTCAGAGTAATGCTTAAATACAGTCGTGTGGACGATTTTGTATGTTGGCAAATTGACTGCCTTTATACAGCTTGCCCTCTTTTTCAATGCTAATTCTCTCTACGTGCCTTTTATTTAATATTTACATGCATTCATAGAGCAACTTGGGGTTAGTCTTGTCTTGAGGATATTTGGCATGCAGACTGGAGCAGACAAGGATTGCACCACCGACCTTCCAATTAGTAGGTAACCTGCTCTACCACCTGAGCTACAGCCACCCCGTTGTGCTGTATCGCAAAAAGATGTTTTTCTGGAGTTTTACAAATCATCACATATATCATCACAGTTGTATAACATAACTGCTTAACACTTTAAACATTAAACTAACTTGCACAATATTGGCTCATAATAAAATTGAACCTGTTTAAACCTGTTGCTTAAAGCCCTTCTTTTCCAACATGTAAATGCATCAGTAATTTCCTTCCACAGTTTGCTTTTCCTGTCATTTGGAATGCAGCTAGCAGGTACTTCAGCAGCCATCAGTTGAGTCCTTTGTTTACTTTGGAGTCACACATCACCAGCTGCTAATACCTTCTCCTTCATAGCCCTGTTTTGTTTTTGCCTCGAGCAATAAAACACATTTGCTGTTCCTACCTCAAGCAGGAACAGTGTTCTTGCACGTTTTGTAAAGCATTGTGTTGAAACTCCCTTTTTTGGGTACAAAATCTTTATCAGAGGCTGACAGATGGCGCTAACTCTCAGCCCTGCCTGTGCTTGTCTTGTTTGTAAAAGGCATTACTATGTCACTGATAACATGATATAACACTTTTTATACTAGTATTATTGTCATGTTGTTGCATGACATGATATGGCACATCCCTAAAGACCGCACAATTTGTTTTTCATCCTGAATTTAAACAGGGTGTTCTTTTTAACATAATTGTATCTTTTATTGGAAACCGATACTGATGCTGAATGACTGTCAAAGCATAGTGAAGCCTGTGAGCTAGTTCAGGCAGGCAACTAACATGCCTCACTGCCGTGACATTATATGCTGGTGCTGGTCTATTTACACTCTATCTCCCTCTCCCACATGTCAGTGACTTAGCCAGCATTGCTCTCATGCATCATTGCCTGTGGTTTCATCCCCTCCACCACCCCAACATCCACCTGCAGGGTCAAGAACGATGTTTACTCATCACTCCATGATTTCTTTGTGTTTCACATTCGCAGGAAGTTAAGAACTCAGATCCTAGATCTAAAACATCAATCACCTAATGCAGTTTTACTTGGCAAATGGTGCTAGCAGTTGTAAAAATAAATAAATAAAACTGTTTATGTACATTTAATGTAGTAAGGAAGTTCGTGTTCAGAACTTGAAGTTTGAGTTCAGAACTTTCAACATTCCTAAAATGAATTCACAAAGTGCGGAAAAACATGGCACCAGTAGTTGTTTTTCAGGGGACAACAAATACTCATCAGTAGTAGCATAGAACAGAAAATGAATGAAAAGGTGTCATCTAAAGTTTTCAAGATTTAGAAATTAAAAATAATAGAAAGAGGGAAGCTGTTCTTGATGAACTATGTAACCTGCAGACATTTGGTTGAAAAATTATGCGGAGTAAGAATTCCAGCTTTTGCGATTTTCTTTGATTCCTCTTTAAATCAGATACTGGAACAATCCCAAACTCTACAGATCATTAACTGTCATCATTAACTGATGAGCCTATCCTGATAATCCTCTTTCTGAAACTTAGAATGAACAGACTTTATAAATTGGACATAATGGTCATTTCAGTATGATCCAAAACAAACGAACCCAATAACTTATCAGGAAAGTGTTTACAGAGTATACACAGAGTATTTTTTTCAGCATTAAAGTATCCCAAGGTTCAGCAGACCTTGGGAGCAACAGCCATCTTTTATACCTATATAGTTTGTGCTCACCAGCCCAGGGGAGTAATCTGACCATTTTGCTTATTATTAGCAAGGTTTATATTAGTTATGCTTGCAAATAATGTTTAGTTTCGGACTTACTGTCTTCAAAAGATTTCTTCTCAGCTGCTCTGAGCCACTCACATTCATTTTTTCCAAATCATTTCCACTATGCCACTCTTGCACAAACATTACGTATCCCCCAAAACCAATTCTTATCGTAACCTACCACACAGACACGTTGTTATCATTCGATCTAGGGGTTATTATCAGTTGTGATCAATCCCATAGATATCTCCAGTATGTACCCATCTCTACCTACCCATAGACCAGAAAGTGTTATCATCCTTTCTAATCAGAGATCAAACTCAAAGCAACCTGGAGTATGTAGGGGGCTTGTGGAATTGAGTGCATGTTTAGTTTTCAGAGCAATATTTCCCCAGACAACCTATAAAATTAGCTTTTAGACACAGTGGTAAAACCCCTTTTAAAAATAATTCTCCAAGAGGACACACGTGAGAGAGATTTGCGGGCTCAAGTAGAACAGCTAAAAAGCAAAAGCTAACAGCAGAAACATGGCAAATTCAATAACAATGCCTTTAATTTAACTTTGCCAACACAGATGAGTCGTAGTTTAACTTATCTTTAAGCTAAACGTTGTGCAGAAAAGGTTTAAAGTAACTTATGGTTGACGTTTATTAAAAATTATGCAAGTCAAAGAGAAAAGTTCACTTACTGAATATGGATGCATGACATAAAATAATTTAAAATTTGTTGCTGTATTTCAAATCTCTACATAAGCATTTACCCATACTGTTTTAGAATTATTGTAAAATGTGGGTTTTATAACAGAAAAAATGTAAACAGAGGTTTGAAAGAGGTCACAAACTTACAATGTGCATAAACAGCCCAGAAGTTAACCCCTTTTACTGTGTGTGCAGGAAACTATGCACTGCTCTGGTTTTGTGTGTATATGAGTAAAAGAAAACAGGTTGTGCACAGCTAGAGAGCTTGTGATTTAAAGTCAAATCTATGTGTCATGTGCAGGACAGCTTTGGTGCCACATACATTTAGACTGAACTAACTGTTGTCATGCTAAGCCTTTGTCGTTTGGTGATCACTAAACAATACCCCTTCCCATTAGTTCCTCATTCAAATTTTTGTTCCAACTTTAATTAATTTTTCATGTTAATTAAAAGATATGCACTGTATTATAAATGGTAGCAGCCTATGAATGTGCTGAAAAGAGGACGTAGCAGTGTAATGAAAAGATACACAGAGGTAACTCACCACAGAAGTAAATGGATATCATCTGTATACAATCCAGTGGTTTCAGTTTACAAAATGCCTGAGTGGGTTTCCAGGAACATGACCTAAAGTAACAACACAGCAGAGCTGAGCACGGTATGAGGTTCCTGCCTGTCTCAGCAGCACAGCTGCCCTTTAAAATTGGGCTTCCAACTGATGTGATGAGGCACAAAAAATAATTATTTTATGGCTTTTCAGGATTCATATTTACACAAGAGTACAATACATACAACACTCAATAGCTAAATTAATAACACTTTGCCTGCCAGAGTATTGTTTTGAAATTACCAGTGACTCATAAATGACTAATAATTCAAGACCTCAGAGTTAGATCTTTAATGCTATCGCAACATGTGAAAACAATGATTGCTTGAATATGTTGTCACTGGCAGTGATGGTGTTAAGTTAAAATCAGTGTAATACCCTGAAATAAATCCTGTAGCTTGTAGTTTGATATTGGTGCTGATTCAGCTGTAGGATTTTGAGTGTTTAGTTACAAGGACTGTTATGACATCTTGCTTGTTCCTGACAAAAAAAAAAAGTCAGTTTTGCCTTTCTCAAAGGGAGGTAGGGTTATCAGAAATGAGGATTTTAGTCTGATTATAAATTCCTATGAAGTCAGGGTCTTCGGGTGTTCAGTGACCATGTGTTTCCTTCTTTTTTTCCTTTTTTTAAATTGTTCTCTAAACTCTTGGCAATCAGGGGACAACACTAACACCTGTTAGGTTTGGAGCGATGTTTGGGGTCAACACAAAAAGATCCTTCAGTCACAAATGATCTGATTACTGTATTATGATTTATTGGTGACATGTTTAGATTGTTTTTAACCCTTTCACGTATAGTCACTACAGTGGACAGCTATTCAAAAGCTCTTGTATTTGTGCCAGTGTTGGACACTCATCATGTGTCACTCCATACACATCAGTTTTCCACCTAAGTGGACATGTAAAAAACTCTTTGAAAAGTACGTTTAAAAAAATGAAGTTCAAAAATCCTTTTTTCATTTAACTGTACACTGTGCCAATCAAATATCACATTAGTAGAAAAATACTCAAAACCTTGGCTTTAGTTCAAGTTTGTTTAAGACTGCTGCAGCTTTTTTCTCATACTGTTTCCTGATTCTTACCGTTCCTGAGTTTGTTCCAAGTCCATTCTCACCCGCAGCTTTCTTTTATAAACCTGATTAACCTGTTCCATGCTCTTTGTGCATTCAAGGAATTATAATTCAGAGTCAACTCACACTGAAACTTCAGTCCAGCTTGCAGACTGCAGGCATTTACCTCATAGTTCTCATTTTATTTAAGGTAGCATTTCTCAACATACTCGCAAGGCTGTTACTATGCATTGCTTCACAGTCACACTGCATTTGTAACGATGGCCTACCACACCACAGACAGATCTTTGGCTGACTGTCCCTTCTCGTTGTCCACACTGTAATAAGAGAATTCATCTCCCAATGTGCCTGAACAGCAGGCAGTCCAAAAATATTCGCTGACAGGCTGCGAATTCACAACACTGTGAAGGGGGGAAACCAGCTGGAGACGTTTTAATGACATGAGATTCTCGATATAAAGCCATGTGGATCTGACAGATACAGAATGTGGCCGAGGCTGACTGCCTTCCTGGTAGTGCTACACTGTAGCGGTTAGGATGTTCTGTGTGGTCGTATCAAGGCCAGCCATATAGAAAACTGCTGCACTAATCAGAATACATGTGTTCTAGTGCTGAGATAAAGATAAAGATCAAATCTGATGCAATGCATTGCAGCTGACATTGGCCTAGTTTGTCAAAGCGTAGGAAAGATTGCCAACCATGATACTGATTTCCATTTGAGTATGAAGGGGAAGTTTTGTCATATGAGTTATGTAAAGTGAAACATCATGGTAAATTGCCTGTGGCCTGTGGTCACAATTTAATCCACCATTTTCCAACTAGACTAACTTGTTTTGCTCCTTAATGTAGACTGAGATTGAAAAATAACCTACTCTTCACAGTTTGACCCAAAGCAATTGTTCATTTGTTTAAACACAATCCTACATGTAACTACTGTACTGAAACCCAAATTATGACCGGTAATTGTATTGTTTTTATAATTTGTTACACAATGAAAGGATTAAGAGATAACAATATTTAGAATTTACATAAACAGCAAGCTGGGGGATAGCCATGTCTGTTTCACCACAACCCACCGGATAACCAAACAATCAGCCAACTAGTCGTACAACCCAACCCAAAGGACGCCCTGTCTGAATGTTAACATCTAATCGAAAGGCCATTTTCAGTTATAATCACCAAAAACAGATATCACCACTTTCCTATTCACTGGCAAACTCAAGACGTGTCAGTACATGTGCCTTCTTGAGCAGGGGGACCTTGCAGTGTGTGTGTGTTACCAATGATGTTCTTGGTGACTGTGGTCTCAGCTGCTTCAGATCATTAACAGGTTTTTCCTGTGTAGTTTTTGGCTGATGCACCACCTTTCTCATGATCATTCTCACCCCATGAGGATCTTTTATACAATGGGAGTAGCTGAGCAAAGTTCCAGCAGTGGATCAAATAATTACTTCCTCCATTTGTAAACTGTATGGTGGTCCGGTTTTTTTAATAGTTTTTTTTAATATATGGTAAAAACATACATTTTTGGGAGGAGCTCAGAGTAGAGCCGCTGCCCCTCCACATCGAAAGGAGCCAGTTGAGGTGGTTCGGGCATCTGACAAGCATCTTACAACATCTCCTGGGCGCCTCCTGGGTGAGGTTTTTCGGGCATGTCCCACTGGGAGGAGGCCCCGGGGCAGACCCAGGACACGCTGAAGAGATTATATCTCTCGGCTGGCCTGGGAACACCTTGGTTTCCCCCGATAAGCTGGAGAAGGTGGCTGGGAGAGGGAGGTCTGGGCTTCTCTGCTTGGGCTGCTGCCTCCGTGACCCGGCCCCGGATAAGCAGAAGAAAATGGATGGATGGAACACACATTTTTCTATATTACGTTTTTTAACAGACTAAATGTCAATATATGTGAATACGTTTTGATGTGGGTCAGTCAGAATTCTTATTTTCTTTGTTCCCTAACTGCCAAGGCTTTGGAAAACAATCTAATGAAAAAAAAAGATGTCATCTGAAAGTTAGGAATTAGGGTTCACTGATGAGCAGACCTTTGAGGATTAGGAAGGCTAATGTAAACCAACCAATTGGAGAAGGAATATGACAGTGTCCTTCATGTCGTCTTATGAGAGTGGACTTCGTGGTTACAGGTTGTCAAGCAATTTGGTCCCTGTACAACCTGTGCAAGAGCATTGGCACAATACTCCATTGAGCTGGACTCCACCACGCGTTCCCTTTACCAGAGACTCTGTTCATAAAGGTCAAGATTTTTACTTCAGTGTCACAAAAATCATCCACTGAACAAATCAGTGGGTCAACAAGTCATCCAACCAAACAACCAAACAGCGAATTCATCATAGACGTGGGATGGAAAAAAATATGAGAGGATGGGAGAGGGATCAAATGAGGACCATATGAATGACATTCCAACTTGTCTTGATTCTGGGTGTGTTGCTTGTTGTTGCTGGTGGTTTGGGAAGTCTGAGAGCCTCCGCAGATTTAGGTTTTGTTGACAATGTGTTTGTCTGACTCATCCCTGTCGTTACTACATTACACATCCGACTCAGCGACTGATTGACTGACTGACAGAAAGGACACAATCAAACACATCTTCTACAGAATAGTATCAAAAGAGTAGCCCATTTTGATAGCATCTTTATATCACTGATTCTCTGCGTTGATTTAATCAAGGGATCTAAGTTGCACTAATCCTTATGAGGATTAGAGTGTTTGTCAGTGTTATTTATGACTGCCCAGGTGTCACGACATCTTAATGGAAGCTAACTGAACCATCTGAGACATTTTATCTGGGATTATTCTTGAGAATTGCAGCACCATGACTGGGATGGGGAGTCCCTTTGTGTATGCATGTGTGTGTGAGTTATTAAGTGTAGTTGCATGGGTGCATATATCTGTGTGCGTCTGGCCATGCCTTCATTGTCTGTGTGTATTAGTGTAAGTTTAACCACAGTCTTTCCTGTTTTTAACTGTACTGACATTCCCTCTTCCTCTGGGTGTATTCTGAAATGCAATGCTCAAATCTGTGGGATAACCAGCCATTAGAATCCTGAGTAGTGCAGGGTTTTAGTCAGAGCAATGGGAATTTGTGGGCCTACAATAAAAACTGAAAAGAAAACATTGCATTAGGTAAAACTTCAATGATACCCATAAGGCAAGTTAGGAGAAGGAAAATAAGTAGTCTGGGGCACATTTAGAAACTCTTAGGGGCTGGGGGAGCATTTGAGAAACTATGAACATTCTTTTACAGTCAAATTTAAACTTATATTTATTTTAATTTGAAATAATCTATGTCACATTATTTTTCCCGGTCAATGCAAACTAACCAAAAGTTCTTTCTAACAGAACAGATGCACAAACAATCATTGCTTGGACACATTTCAAAACTGTCACCGACATTTGTGCAAAATACCCCAATAGCCTCTACTCATCTACTTTTGCATTTATCTGTAGTTTATTGGAAGTTCTTTGTGGTTATGTTGCATTCGAGCATGTATGTCTTGTGATTTTGCATCTGGTTATGGTCATTTAAGCTTTTTTTTTCTATTTTGTGTTTTGGTTTTGTGTGTGTGTCTTTAGGGTTGTTTTGAGCGGCTTTGTAATTCTCATTTTGCATTTCTTTTGGTCCATTGGATTCCAATGGTAAACTTGCTGTAAAACTGACACAGTGACTGACGACAGTCCTCTGACTCTTTTGAGTAAGTTTCATATCTATGCTTGTGGCATGCTAGCACTACAAAATGTAACTATTACAGCCAAACGAAACCGACACAGCAGATCATATCAGCAACTGTTTCATGTCTTAAGGACAAACTCATAATAAGCACAACCCAAGAGGCAGCCAACAAGACTGTGTACGCTGTAAACCTGAAGACGTTAGCAGAACTTAAAGGCAACCAATTGCCTTAAGTTTGTTAAGTTCATGAACTTAAAAGGTTATCAGAACTCCAATATTTTGATTACATTCAAAATTTACCTTTTGACTAAAATAAAAGTAATACATTTAATAATTAAATTCAAAAATATTTAATAACCGGAACTTCAAGTTTTCATCCCTGTCTCCCATGGGAATAAGTTGACATAGCTTAAAAAGAATGACTACAACAGAGTCACTTTTTTTTCAGTTTAGCAAAACTCAATATTCATTTTTCACAACTGTTTGTAAAGATCTGGGCACTGAAAACTCAAAAACATTCACACAAAATGTAGAAAAATTAAAGCAACTGACTGCCTCAGTGGCTTTTAGGACTGCTAAATTTCAATCTTAAGTACACTTCTTCAGTTCAACAGTATTTTGTTGACTTCCACCAATAACACATTGCACTGTTAACAGACATGACTATATCTCAATAGCAGATTAATAAACTCTTGAAACTCTAAAATTCTAAAGTCTACATATACCACCGTTATGGTTCTGTTATGTTTCAATACGTGCTTGGTTAACATTCATTTTCAAAACAATGACTATAAGAACTTTCTTGTAGTCCAGTTATTGCAACAAAAACATGAAATGAAACAACAACAAAAAACAAAACAAGACACTGTGCACTGATACAGTGATTCACACTCTCGAGTCTCTAAGTTGGGGAACAATTTACCAGCTTCCAGACTACTTTACTCAGTGTTATTTAGTCCCTTGGTAATAATCGTGATAGCAGATGTAGTGCACAGATCACTCCAAACATTACCAAGAATTTCATCAGCATTTCTGGGAGACCTCCACAAAGTCAGTTTGAATGAGTTTTTACAGGCTGGTAATGAAAAAACTTTCATGGATTATCATGGATTACTAAAACCAGGGTTGCTGCATCATCTCAGATCTGGCTTAACAGGCTCCTCCTGAATGAATAAGAGAGAGTGATTACAAACGAATCTACTAATTCTACACCTACATTCATCATCATAATCATCTTTATCAGAAAAATCGCTTATATTAGCGGTGACCCAGAAGATTCTACAAATTCTCATATATGTCTCCAAGTATCCTCCAGCAACTTTTAGGGTGTAGGAGTATTTTTGTAGTTGTTTTGAAAACAACTACATATGGGTAGGTAAAAACATCTGATTTGTAATCTAGACATCAATAATTTATGAGGTCACTGAACCAAAGTGACAAATAGATGATGATGAGATGGTTTGGATATGTGCACAGGAGGGATAGTGGATATGGTGGACGAAAGATGTTGAGGATTGAGTTGTAAGGCAGGAGAAAAGAAAGAGGAAACCAAAAAGTAAAACCAAGTGTGCTTATGCTAGAATTCAAAATCTCAGCGTGAGGTTCATAACAAGTCTTTTTCCATTGTGAAAGCTTTCAATTTCAGCCCAAACTTTTGCTGACATACCCGTTTTGGGAGCTTTCTATACAAATAAAATCAGTCTCAGTCAGTCAGCTAACTTAGTAAAATGGCTACATTAGCTTATTAGCTGTTAGCTTTTTAACTGTTAGCAAATGGTACCACTGAATGAGATTGCTTTCCTCACTAAAATAGTTTGGAAAAAAGAAAAATCTAAAGAAAAGTAGAATACTTACTGTGAAATAAACAATGCTGTTAATGGTCAATAGTGATGAATGCACAGTCACCTTATGGCAGGTGTTTCTGGGCTTTCAATTAGTCTTTAATCCCCCGTCCACGTTTTAAAATCAAACAACCACAAAGAGTGGGTGACCCACCATATTTGACAGGAAATTAAGTCTTTATTAAAAGAAAAGAAAATGTGAAAAATTTAAAAAGCTAAATAAAAAAAAGTCAGTTGACTGATTTTAACGCTTGCAGTCAATGCAGATTTTTTAAATTCCCCAAAAAATTTATTGCAGTAAATTTGATTATTTTTAAGTCTAATTGTTTTGTATATGTTTAAAATGTTTATGTAATGTTTCAAAAAGAAATAAAAGCAACCAAAAACAAAGCAAAAAACAAACAAAACCTGTGAGCAACTGATAAAGGACAAGGACATTTAAATTTTACTCTTTTCTCAGAATTTAAATCAATCCGTTGTCTCCGACTAAAATTAACCCCACACAGCAAATCCAGCATGTCCAAATTAACACTGTCGGATTTGATTTCAACACTATTAAAGTGTCGATATGGGTCCACACCAGAGAGTGTTAATTTAAATACTTTACTTGTGTAAAGTATTTTCCCAAAAGACAAGGACACAGGCAACAGGTAATACTGAACTAAATGTAAAACCTCAACCTTTTTCATTTTTACCTAAACCGTGTGCACAAAACTCTGGAGGGATCTATGCTAACGTAGAATCCAGTCAGGACGTCTGCTACTGCTGTTTGCTCGTTTTTTGGTTTTTTTTATGGGTGATCATTTTCAGGCTTCAAGTAGCACCATTATACCAACATTTCACATTCTAGACATTGTTTTAGGTGTATATTAGACCAAAAGTTTGACTGAAAATTCACATGCAAGCTTTTTTCAAGGCTGTGGTATTTGCCCGCAAACAATACCTTTCAGCTAGCTAAAACAGAATATTATGCT
>NC_138952.1:30820145-30830145 GCF_965226115.1 Aulonocara stuartgranti
ATGTTCCTGAAAGGCCCTTCTCCTCTCTGTGGTATAAATGCATTGTTTATTCATTTTAAGCACGACAAGTCAACACCAAGTCCTGCTGTGAGCTCTGTAGCTCAAATCCAGTCCCACAGAACCTAAATTCTGTCTCTTTGTCTTTCATTCACTCTGTCTCTCTTCCAAACTTCCTTATTTCTGTCATCACCATGCTTACCTTTCTATATCATGTACAACTGAAATCAGAATAAAAGACTTGCATGTTTTTCCTCAGAAGAGGAACACGGCCAGTACCCTGTTCACATGTTCAAATTTAAATCGATCACATCACAAATAATACACACACAAGGTGAGAACAGCAGGATTTCGTTGGCCATTTTTTTGTTGTAGTTTTTGTTAATGACAAGACATCATAACTGTATAAAAAATAATGAAAGAAGACAAAAACTAAGACGAAATGTTTTGACAATTTCATTAAAGAATAAAAACTAGATGAAACATTTTGAAAAGATCCAATCAGAACCAAGTAAGTTGTGTAGAAAGTCGCGACATATTGTGATGAAATCAGAAGTAATGTCATTGTGCAGTAAGGTTAGATGCGCACGTTTGAGTTGAACAGTACTTTGGGGAAAATGGAACATGAGAAACTTTGTAAAATGTGTAGAACAAGAATTCACCAGTAAAAACAGTTTTCCACTTTATATTTTAGTCATTAAATCTACTTTAGATTTGGTCTACTATAATCATACGATATTTTGTCAACTATGGACGTGTGACAAAGTGGCTAGGACAGAATTCATTTGCCATTTGTCACTTGCGTATATTGTTATTCTGTGTTCTGTTATTTTACAGTCAGCCATAATGCTTTAATTTAGACAGTGCTGGTGTAACTTCTCTTAACACACAATATCCCGGGTTTTGTTTGTGGTAGCAGTAGTTACATTCTTTACATCCATGCATGTGTTTTAAAGCAAACACTACTAACCATCAGATCATCTGAATTTTCTTTTGTTTACAGGCACATGTCTAGTAAATTATGTTTCTTTATGTTGCTTTGGTTATACTTACCATGGTGTCCATGTTGTGCATTCAGGTCCTGTATGTGAGACGGGTGTATGGGAAGGGCCGCCCACTACTTCCTGTTTATATAGGGTCATGAGGTCAATGATTGGATCACTGGGTGTAACCAAATGGAGGGTTTTTCATTTTGTATAGTATTGTTTGTTTTCTTTAAAGTAGCCTTTTGAGTTATATTGTATGCAGTGTTTTACTTTACAAACCATTTAGTTGAGTAAATGAGTTTGTCAGTTTCATGCATGACTTTATTCCTGTTCTTTGTTTAGAATTGTATTATTTGGTTTGACCTATTTTGTTCAATGGTAGGGACTAACGAGGTCAGGTGTGGGCAAAGTCTTGTATAAAGCCAGTGGGATTTTTGCATGCCTGATTGATTGTTTTATGGTAAAAGGGAGATGCTAGCAATAAAGTATGCTTAAAAAGAACTTCAATTGTCTGCTAATGCTATTTACTTATCACCTTCCTTGCTGCTTAAGTTATGCTACATCACAGGACGTGGCATGGATGTATAGATATAAATAGTGAGTCTTGAGTCCCCCTGACTACGGATTACAAATCCAAAGAAATAAAAGTTGCCATGGAAAATTTAATAGAGGGTAGGGAAAATTGTTTTTGGCTTTATCCTTACCAGCATGCTTGATCTGCACCGAGAAATAAGCACAACGTCAGAAGGAATAAAGCAGAATACAGAATAACATTTGCATAAAGATAAGTTAGGATTATTCAGCTGGCACCAATTTTACATGTTTTCCGAGCAGGCTACACTTTATTTGTTTTTCGCAAACACAGTTTGGTCTCAAAGTGGCAAAGTAGGCCCATACATTAGTGCTTTTCCTAAATGGGTCTTTGAGGTAATTATTGATTGGTAATTTATTTCAAACATGTAAACAATATACAGGTACATTTAGAAAAGAAAATAAGAGAGAGAAAAAAAATACTATACAAAAAAAATCAATACATTTCAATATAGCTAACGTTCTGATTAATTTACATGTTGAAATTATGCAACAATTATGCATGTAAATGTAAGCACAACTGGTCTGTAATGCATGAATTTACAGAAATATATTTAAATGTATTAAAATATGTATTTACTTTTATATTACACCCATGTCACACAAAAAAATCTAACAAAAAAATCAGTTCTAAGCAGGAAAACTTTGTATATACATACTCTGCACAACTCTGTTTATACTAGGCAAGGCAAGGCAAGGCAAATTTATTTGTATAGCACAATTCAACAACATGGTGATTCAAAGTGCTTTACAGAGACATTAGAAACAAAAACAAATAAAAAGCATGATTTAAAATTGATTAAAACAAGCAAACAAACAAACTAACTAAACACACACATTTCACACCTGTTCGCGCGATCTGAACCCTTATCGTAAGGGGAGCTACCAGTCCTTCTGTGGACAGATCTTTACATAAGTACACTTTCTGCTTTCTTGGTAAAGACATTTTGGTATTTTAATACTTCAACATTTAATTTGTTCTGTAATTGCATGAATGTAACAGAAAATGTTATTGCAATGTAAATGCATAATATCAAAGGTAAAGTAATCATAAATAGCACACACCAGAGTAGTCATATAATCAAGAGATTTTAGTTACACCTATTTGTAATGTTTATAGGCTAGTTTATACTTAACAGGGTCACCTCCATAAAAACCTTAAAATACGTTTGCAGCTCCAGATTTTTTTGACCAATAATTGCTCAGAAGTGGTTCTTTTGATAGTAAAGGCTGATTTGGTATGTTATTTGAGCTCATGCATTTTCTTTTTTCACCTTGATTAAGGATGTCTGTCTTTTCTGTTTCCAGATATACTGCGTGGTTTATTCCGTGTGCATGTGTGATTACCAAGTTTATATTCACTTCACTTTGTGTTAAGATATTTCTAGATACTTACAACCCCTCTGTTACTTGTGTTGTCACAGTGGTACTACACATATGGGATTATGTTTCGTGTATATGAGCATAATACGTCATTTGACATGATGTGTATTTGCTTACCTTATGATAAAGCTATGAGCTGCGTCATAAAATTAAATACCATTGTGCTTATAAGCTTACAAACACACAAAACTGCCTTGTAAGCAGTACCCAAATTAACAGACTTTTGTCTTTGCACTCCTTGAATTACCTTGTTTAGATATTTTTATTTCCTACCATACCAATACACAATCTACACACAATACACAATCTTAGGCATTTCATGTGCTGGGTAAGGATTCTTGTTCATGCTGGCAGCCAGCAACGTGTATGTGAACGCTGATTTTTGTAGAACGGCTCCAATGTGTTTCATATTTTTTTAAAGTAAAAAAAAAAATAAATAAACAAAAATAACATTTACATCTTCTCTCGATATTGTTTTAACAAAAAATGTATGTATGAAAAAAAAATCTTCCTTATCCAGGACTGAACTTAACAGTTGATATTACCTTAAACAGTCCAAAGCGCACGCACACACGCACAGATACATGCATCAGAGAAAAAAGGCGGGGGGGGGGGGGGTTAAGGAAAACATTAAAGATATAACATCTGACACACTCTACTATATTTTGTGTTACTGTTAAAAAATATTAAGCTGCTGTTTAAAGTTTACCTTTCCTACACTAGCATTGATAACTCTTTCTGGATCAATTAAAACACAATTTTTTATATGCCGCACAATGCAGAAAGTAATATTGGGGGTAGTTTGTCAGTTATTTATTGTAATTTTGTACAAATTCTTAAATTAATCAGAAAGACAACATTTAGTCCATCACATTATTGTTGAAAAATTTAGCTATTATTAAGACCTATAATATTAAAAGAGGCACGGTGGTTAGCACTGTTGCCGCACAGCAAGAAGGTCCTGAGTTCAATTCCACCATCAGGCCGGGGTCTTTCTGTGTGGAGTTTGCATGTTCTCCCCGTGTTTGCGTGGGTTCCCTCCGGGTACTCCGGCTTCCTCCCACCATCCAAAGACATGCAGCTTGTGGGGATAGGTTAATTGGATAATCCAAATTGTCACTAGGTGTGAATGTGCGAATGAAAGTGAGTGCGAATGGTTGTCTGTCCCTGTGTGTTGGCCCTGCGACAGACTGGCGACCTGTCCAGGGTGTACCCCGCCTCTCGCCCTATGACAGCTGGGATAGGCTCCAGCGCCCCCCGCGACCCTGAAAAGGATAAGCGGAAGCGAATGGATGGATGGATGGAATATTAAAAGAAAAAAAACTCAAATCGAGAAATGTGACAGTGGCTTGCAAAAGTATTCGGCCCCCTTGAACTTTTCCACATTTTGTCACATTACAGCCACAAACATGAATCAGTTTTATTGGAATTCCACGTGAAAGACCAAAACAAAGTGGTGCACACGTGAGAAGTGGAATGAAATCATACATGATTCCAAACATTTTTTTTTACAAATAAATAACTGCAAAGTGGGGCGTGCGTAATTATTCACCCTCCTGAATCAATACTTTGTAGAACCACCTTTTGCTGCAATTACAGCTGCCAGTCTTTCAGGGTATGTCTCTACCAGCTTTGCACATCTAGAGACTGAAATCCTTGCCCATTCTTCTTTGCAAAACAGCTCCAGCTCAGTCAGATTAGATGGACAGCGTTTGCGAACAGCAGTTGTCAGATCTGGACTTTGACTGGGCCATTCTAACACATGGATATGTTTTGTTTTAAACCACTCCATTGTTGCCCTGGCTTTATGTTTAGGGTCATTGTCCTCCGCCCCAGTCTCAAGTCTTTTGCAGACTCCAAGAGGTTTTCTTCCAAGACTGCCCTGTATTTGGCTCCATCCATCTTCCCATCAACTCTGACCAGCTTCCCTGTCCCTGCTGAAGAGAAGCACCCCCGGAGCATGATGCTGCCACCACCATATGTGACAGTGGGGATGGTGTGTTCAGAGTGATGTGCAGTGTTAGTTTTGGCCAAAAACTTCCATTTTGTTCTCATCTGACCAGAGCACCTTCTTCCACATGTTTGCTGTGTCCCCACATGGCTTGTGGCAAACTGCAAACGGGACTTCTTATGGTTTTTTGTTAACAATGGCTTTCTTCTTGCCACTCTTCCATGAAGGCCAACTTTGTGCAGTGCACGACTAATAGCTGTCTTATGGACAGATTCCTCCACCTGAGCTGTAGATCTCTGCAGCTCGTCCAGAGTCACCGTGGGCCTCTTGGCTGCATTTCTGATCAGCGCTCTCCTTGTTCGGCCTGTGAGTTTAGGTGGACGGCCTTGTATTGGTAGGTTTACAGTTGTGCCATATTTCTTCCATTTCTGAATGATCACTTGGACAGTGCTCCGTGGGATGTTCAAGGCTTGGGAAATCTTTTTGTAGTCTAAGCCTGCTTTAAATTTCTCAACAACTTTATCCCTGACCTGTCTGCTGTGTTCTTTGGACTTCATGGTGTTGTTGCTCCCAATATTCTCTTAGACAACCTCTGAGGCCATCACAGAGCAGCTGTATTTGTACTGACATTAGATTACACACAGGTGCACTCTATTTAGTCATTAGCACTCATCAAGCAATGTCTATGGGCAACTGACTGCACTCAGACCAAAGGGGGCTGAATAATTACGCACACCCCACTTTGCAGTTATTTATTTGTAAAAAATGTTTGGAATCATGTATGATTTTCGTTCCACTTCTCACGTGTACACCACTTTGTGTTGGTCTTTCACGTGGAATTCCAATAAAATTGATTCATGTTTGTGGCTGTAATGTGACAAAATGTGAGAAAGTTCACTGTATATAATTCATCATGAGATAAACTGAACTTGGACCTGAAGCATTTTAACATGGCTGATATGACATAAATATATAGAAATGGTCCAAGATAGCTTAAAGACAAAATGGAAGAATATTATTTTCATAAGAGTGTGGACACCATCAATTTACAAAAAAAGAAAAAAAACAACCAGGGAGAAAGCAAAGTAACTAGAAACCGTCCCCAACTCTGTAAAGCTTTGACCTGTAAGGAGCACCATCCTCCCGTCCTAGAAACCAGGAAGTCAGTTTCATCATGAATGTCAACCCAAACTAACCAGCAACAAACACACACACACACACACACACACACACACACACACACACACACACACACACACACACACAATGATTATCAGGCCTGGTCATTTCTGGTAGCCTCCCTCTGCTCTTCAGTTATCTGTGGTTAGCAATCATCTGGATTGTATTTATGCACTGTAATCCTCCAGGAGAGCAAGAGAAAGTTGGAACGGGGGTGGGGAGTGGGCTGATGAGTTGAAGAGATAGGGAGGCATGAAGATTGAGTGGTGAGCAGAGAGACAGTGAGTATGACGAATGAGGCAAGACGCTCTTTCTTTGTAATTTTTATCTGAGCCAAGAGAAAGTGGAGCTGCAATGTCTGCAATGTCTCTTTTCGTCAAAATTCCCCCACCTCCAATGGCATCACACTTGGCTTCTTCTTTGCATTACAGAACTTTATCCTGTATTTGGGGATGGCACAGTAAACTGTGTTCACAGAAAGTAATTTCTTGAAGGGTCCCTGAGCCCATGCACTGTTTTCCATGACAGAGCCATGCTTACTTTTAGTGCAGTGCCATCTGAGGGTCCAAAGATCACAGACATTTAATACTGATTTTCAACCTTACGCACAGAGATTTCTCCAGATTCTCTGCATCTTTTGATGATTTTATGAACTATAGATGATGAGATATTGAAAATCTTGTTTTGTTTTTGCTGTTCCTAGTACTACGCTCTTCTGGACTGAGATCTGGGATCTGCTAGAGCCACTCACCTAGGGGGTTACTGCACCAAATGATCTGATTACTACTGGGACCACTCATTACCTTCACCCTCCACGTCCTCTCAAGCTCTTCTGTGAGCCCTCAGTACTTCTCCAGCTACTCATGTTCCTTCCTTCTGATGTTGCTGTCATTCAGAACCACTACATCTATCACTACAGCCATTTCTTCTGTTTCTCTACCACCACTATGTCCAGTTGGTTAGCCATCACCAGTTTGTCCGTCTGTATCTGGAAGTCCCACAGGATCTTAACACGGTCATTCTTGACCACCATGAAAGGCATCTCCCATTTTGACCTCAGAACTTCCAGGCCATACTCGGGACAGATGTTTCTGTATACTGACCACTTGGTTATGGTGTTCCATGTATGCCCTGCCTGCTAGCATCGTGCATCCTGCTGTTATGTGCTGGATTGTCTCAGGGGGATCTTTACACAGCTTGCACCTGGGGTCTTGCCTGGTGTGATAGATCCCAACCTCTATAGATCTGTGCTGCCATGAGTTAGTGTCTCTGTGCCTCATTCTGTCCAGCTTTGTCCAGCCACTGGTAGGATTTCTGGATGTCAGCCATTTCCTCTATCTGCCGGTGGTACATACTGTGCAGGGGCCTGGCCTTCCATGTTGGTTCCTCCTCTTCCTCCTCTTTCTTGGGTTTTGTTGCTTGAGGTATTTACTGAGCACACGTTTGGTTGTGGCCATCTTCTTGATGTATTGAGGGTCCTGCGCAGTATCTTAGCTGTTCCTAGGACTGAGCTCTTCTGGACAGAGATCTCCGATGTTGTTCCCGGGATCTGCTGGAGCCACTCGCCTAGCTTGGGAGTCACCGCACCTAGTGCTCCGATTACCACGGGGACCACTGTTACCTTCACCCTCCACATCCTCTCGAGCTCTTCTCTGAGCCCTGGGTATTTCTCCAGCTTCTCGTGTTCCTTCTTCCTGATATTGCTGTCATTCGGAACCGCTACATCGATCACTACGGCCGTCTTCTTCTGTTTGTCTACCACCACTATGTCCGGTTGGTTAGCCCCCACCATTTTGTCCATCTGTATCTGGAAGTCCCACAGGATCTTAGCTCGGTCATTCTCCACCACCCTTGGGGGCATCTCCCATTTTGACCTCGGGACTTCCAGGTTATACTCGGCACAGATGTTCCTGTACACTATGCCGGCCACTTGGTTATGGCGTTCCATGTATGCTTTGCCTGCTAGCATCCTGCACCCTGCTGTTATGTGCTGGATTGTCTCTGCGGCATCTTTACACAGCCTGCACCTGGGGTCTTGCCTGGTGTGATAGACCCCAGCCTCTATGGCTCTTGGGGATGGGCAGGGATAGCTCAGTAGGTAGAGTGGTGGCCCCGTGATCGGAAGGTCGGGGGTTCGACTCCACTGAACGGCTACCCTGAGGTACCCCTGAGCAAGGTACCGTCCCTACACACTGCTCCCCGGGCGCTGCACTGGCGGCTGCCCACTGCTTCACTGGGTGAATGGGTTAAATGCAGAGGAACTATTTCCCTATGGGGACTAACACTTACACTTACACTTACTTACTCACAGCTTGTTCTTGTGCTGCCATGATTAGTGCCTCTGTGCTGTCTTTCAGTCCAGCTTTGTCCAGCCACTGGTAGGATTTCTGGATATCAGAAACCTCCTCTATCTGCCGGTGGTACATACCGTGCAGGGGCCTGGCCTTCCATGATGGTTCCTCGTCTCCCTCCTTCTTGGGTTTCTGCTGCCTGAGGTATTCACTGAGCACTCGGTCAGTTGGGGCCATCTTCCCAATGTATTCTTGGATGTTCGTTGTCTCATCCTGGACTGTGGTGCTGAAACTCACCAGTCCCCGGCCCCCTTCCTTCCGCTTAGCGTACAGCCTCAGGGTGCTGGACTTGGGGTGAAACCCTCCACGCATGGTAAGGAGTTTTCTTGTCTTTATGTCAGTGGCTTCTATCTCCTCCTTTGGCCAGCCTATTACCCCAGCAGGGTACCTGATCACGGGCAGGGCGTAGGTGTTGATGGCCCGGATCTTGTTCTTACCATTCAGCTGACTCCTCAGGACTTGCCTGACCCTCTGCATGTACTTGGTGGTTGCAGCTTTCCTAGCGGCCTCTTCATGGTTCCCATTTGCCTGCGGGATCCCCAGGTACTTGTAACTGTCCTCTATGTCTGCAGTGTTGCCTTCTGGTAGTTCAATCCCCTCAGTTCTGACTACCTTCCCTCTCTTTTTTACCATTCAACTACACTTCTCCAGTCCGAACGACATTCCAATGTCATTGCTGTATAGCCTGGTAGTGTGGATCAGTGAATCGATGTCTCGTTCACTCTTGGCACACAGCTTGATGTCATCCATGTACAGGAGGTGGCTGACAACTGCTCCGTTCCGTAGTCGGTATCCGTAGCCAGTCTTGTTAATTCAATTCAATTCAATTTTATTTATATAGCGCCAAATCACAACATAAGTCGCCTCAAGGCGCTTCATAGATACAGAGAAAAAAAACCCAACAATCATATGACCCCCTATGAGCAAGCACTTTGGCAAAAGTGGGAAGGAAAAACTCCCTTTTAACAGGAAGAAACCTCCGGCAGAACCAGGCTCAGGGAGGGGCGGCCATCTGCTGCGACCGGTTGGGGTGAGAGAAGGAAGACAGGATAAAAGACATGCTGTGGAAGAGAGACAGAGGTTGATAACAGATATGATTCAATGCAGAGAGGTCTGTTAATACATAGTGAGTGAGAAAGGTGACTGGAAAGGAAAAACTCAATGCATCATGGGAATCCCCCGGCAGCCTATGTCTATTGCAGCATAACTAAGGGAGGATTCAGGGTCACCTGGTCCAGCCCTAACTATATGCTTTAGCAAAAAGGAAAGTTTTAAGCCTAATCTTAAAAGTAGAGATAGTGTCTGTCTCCCGAATCCAAACTGGAAGCTGGTTCCACAGAAGAGGGGCCTGAAAACTTAATGATCTCACTGAGGGGGTTCAGGCCTATGCAGAACAGCAGTGGGGACAGAGCATCTCCTTGGTAGATCCCGCACTTGATGGTGACTTGTGCTATGGGCTTGGAGTTGGCCTCTAGTGTTGTACGCCACATCCCTATTGAGTTCCTGATGAAGGCTCTTAGGGTCCTGTTGATCTTGTACAATTCTAAGCATTCCAGTATCCA